>NW_010111627.1:0-25444 GCF_000699245.1 Pterocles gutturalis
TTCTGTGATTCTGTGATTCTGTGAAGATTAGAATGATAATGTTAAATATTCTCATCTCACATAATTGCTATACTTATCTGTCGTTCATTGTGCATGTTTTTCTTCGTAAGTTTTTGCATTTGTCTCACTGGCAATCAACATTGAATGTCAGTATTTCTTGCTCAGCTACTTCCATTCATGCATGACAACTCCTCTTTCATCTTCTTTAAGACTTCCTCAGTGCATATCTCTCTACTCTCTTTCCTGTGGTTCATCTCTAATAAATAAATGTAAAGAGTTTCTCAGAAAAGAAAAACTAAATATGGTTGCTGCTGTTTTTCTTTTTTTTTTTTCGTTTTTTTTTTTTTTTCTTTTTTTGAATCTGCATCCTGAGCAGATCATCTTGTGATCTCAGGTCAGTCTGGGGCCTACTGAATTCAAACATCAATATTTGAACACTTTGAAATATTTTGTTTAAAAATATTTCCTTTAAACTAGGTATAAGTCTTCCACTGAACAGTGCAAGAAATTTCCATATATGGCATATTTTTAAATATGCCAAGATGAAAGCATCCATTCTCCTGCCTGCTCAGATACTCTCTTTCTGGCACATGTTACTATAAAGATTTGTTGTACCCATTTACTACATGAATTCCAGGAGAGCCCTAAGGTACCTTCAAGAGAGGTGCCCCTTATGTGGTAGGGTTTTTATAAAAACTCAGTGATAAAGCCTCAAAGGGACTTTCACAGCATTTAGTTACTTTACCACTACCAAAGTTCAGATCGTGCTTGGCTTCCTGAGGGCACAAAGTTCCTGAGGTGCCTATACTTGCTGTTTTAAGATCAAATACCTCTTCCGCTAAGGTGGAAGTGAAATAATTCTGCCTCATTCAGGATCAAGTTTAACAGCACAAACTTACTTTACTCCTAACAACTATGAGGATCCCTACCCTTAGCTCTTCATACCTAAATTGCAAAGACACACAAGCTCTGTGGCTGACATTTCTGCTCTTCCATGAGGGTATGCAGAAGAGGTCAGAAAATGAAGGGACATCTGCTCCCCAGCTTCCAGGACAGAGGAACAACTGAGGACAGTCAGCTACTGCTCGTGAGAGCAAAGGAAGGAGGGTGCCCTTCTCTCCCCACTGCTGAACACCAAGATGTGAAAAATCGAACCTTAAGACAAAGAATCATGGAATCATAGAATCATTAAGGTTGGAAAAGACTTCAAGGATCACCAAGTCCAACCCAACACCATGTAACTCACTAAAGCATGTCTCTAAGCACCACATCTACACGTTTCTTGAACACCTCCAGGGATGGTGACTCCATCACTTCCCTGGGCAGCCTGTTCCAATGCCTGATCACTCTTTCAGTGAAGAAATTTTTTTTAGTATCCAGCCTAAACTTCCCCTGGTGTAACTTGAGGCCATTTCCTCTTGTCCTATCACTTGTTACTTTAGAGAAGAGGCCAGCACCCACCTCACTACAACCTCCTTTTAGGTAGTTGCAGAGAGTGATAAGGTCTCCTCTCAGCCTCCTCTTCTCTAGACTAAACAACCCCAGTTCCCTCAGTTGCTCCTCGTAAGAACTGTGCTCCAGAACCTTCACCAGCTTCTCTGGACCTGCTCCAGCACCTCAATGTCCTTCTTGGGGTGAGGGGCCCAAAACTGAACACAGTATTCAAGGTGCGGCCTCACCAGGGCCGAGTACAGGGGCACAATCACTTCCCTAGTCCTGCTGGCCACACTATTGCTGATGCAGGCCAGGATGACCTAAAAGAAGAGAAAAGAGAAAGATAAAATCCCCAATTAATGTAATGTATTTTGTACACAGAAGCACCTGGTCTTTCTCTTAATTTCCCAATACATTCTTTATGAAGCCAAACTGAGTGTCATCCCTCCCCTTTGCCTCACAATCTGTTATGTTGACTAGATGATTCCTCAGTGGCATTTGTGATGCAAGGCTGAGATTTTCAATACTGCCTAAAGGATTAGGTGATAGTAATTGAGCACGTAATTCCCCTTTGAAAATTCTATCCTTGAACTTTGCCCTCTAAGAGTTTACAAATCCCAAGAGGTTAACCTTTAAGATTCAGGATAAGTTCATTAGAAAAGCTATGCTATTTCATTACAAAACCCTGCTGATTTGTGAGCAAACTCTTTCATCCTATATAAAGGCATTATTTCCCAAAATTCATCCATTCTGCGGCATCTTTACTTCTACAGAAAGATGTGATTTTTGCATACTTGATGAAGACACAGCTTTCACCAGCTTAGAAGACAGATCAGCATATTAATGTGCTAGCGGAGCCATTCAGCATGCTGCTCTCTCTCAGCAAAGTTTGTAAGTACAGTAAGTGAAATCACTGCATTGGAGTAGTCCATCACTGTTGTCAATATTTAACCTTCCAATATTTTTATGTTCTTTAGAGCAATCTAAATATGTTTTAATACAAACAGTTTACCTCAAGAGTGCCTTTGTAAGCAGGAAGCAATAAACAGCAATAAACCCACTAGTAAACAAATTCATAGCACATGAATTTCAGTACATTTTGCCAAAGTATTATAGAAATATTGCCTTAAAATTATAATCAGATCTAAAATATAGACCTTATTCACAACTATCATTCTTGTTCTCAATAGACTTGCTTAGATACAATAAAAATGTATTTGTAAAAGGAAGTAAATGAAGAACCTCCAAGAAATGGTGAATATATCACTGGTTTTCTTTGACTCTTTTGTATCACAGAGCATTTTAAATTTTGTATCCTGGAAGCAAAGGAATGTAGGGTTGAGAATGGGCAAGATCACATGTAATTGTTTGTTCCAGCTCCAAACAAATCCACTCCAGGGCTGTTTCAGTAAAAGATGTAAACAGTGCCCTGAGAATTAATGGGAGGTGTGAAGTATAAAGTTTGGTGTCTAGAATATTCTTACCTCATTTATTGCAGAAGTTGCACAGTCCTATGACCTGGGCAGCTGAGCACTGCTTAACTGTATCCTACTTACAAGATCCTGGCCAGATAATCTAAAGTAAACTGCTCACAGATGTTCATAGATTCTGTATTCCTCACAGCTTGTTTTCCAGCTTCAGATAACTGGGGATGTGTGACCTGCAGAAGCACTGCAAATTTGCAACTTAAAACATAATGAGATTGTGCTCTAGAGAAATCTAGGTGTAGAAATCAGCAACATGTGTGGGAAAATAGTATTTTCAAAGTGACACACAATATACTGATCTCTTCTGACATATGTGTGACTGAAATCTTCTGTGAAGAAGAACTTGGGATCATAGGGAAGACACATTCGTTGCTATCCCTGATGTCAGTGGTGTGAGTTGTTGCAGCCCCTATGAAGATGCAGGTTCTATGCACTATGTAGCAAAAAAGGCAAGAGATACACATTTGATGAGGATATAAAATGGAACAGTTGTTCTTTCCATGAACACCATATGTTTTTTGAAAGGAATGACAAGGAAGTCATCTGGAAAATATTTTGTAGGTGGTATCATTATGGCTATGTACTAAAGGATACCTACAAAAGAACAGGAACCAATTAGTTTACATGCACAATAATAATGCAGCTATATTCTTACTATTAAGATCCTTTATATTCATAGAAATTCTCCATATGACAGTGTATCTCATTTACATATTTACCTTTTCCCCTGAAAATTTGATAAAGGAGAGGTCTTTTGCAAAAAGCCCGAGGTATGGGCCAGTTATGGATCATTTCTAAGAACTGCATTTCCTTATACTGACTGTTTCATACCTTTTATAATTTGAAATAACCTGAAGGTCCTACAAAGATGTAAAAGCAGCCTCCTCAACCAGAGCCAGGACAGCAACCAACAAAATTCAAGGCTATTTTTCACTCTGAGCTCAACATATAGGTTAGCCCTAAAGCTTTAAATTGTAATTGCAAAATTATTTCAGGCTTCTGGCTTTATTACAGATTTCTTAAAGGAATATTGTGCTAATAAACTGAACACAGTCAGCTGTAAAATTTCAGACAAAACAAATCATATTTTGGCTTTAGGGGCATACTGAACTACTGTGATAATACACCACACACCATATTGTGGGGAGAAAAGGCCAGAAAGCATGGCTTAAAAACTAAAAAAAAAAAATTAATCTTTTTCTTCATTTGGAGTCTTTGTTATTTTCCTACATGGAGCTAGGCCAACATATCACAAACACTAAGTTTGTTTTGTCATCTGACTAAACAAACCCTGCATCTAAATTAATGAGAGAATCAGCCAGCTGGCCTATTTCTCTGCTTCTGAACATTGATAACACACAGTGAGACAGTTCACAGAAATGAGCCTTCTTGCACGTTTTCACCAGCCCAGGAGCTATTAGGAAAACATACACATTAACAATACCAAGAAGTAAAAGTGTATACCTTAGTCCTGCCTGAATTTAATTGACCTTTCCAAGTCTGTTTATACCTACTCAAGTACATAGACGTACAGAGATTTGTGGATGTGTGATTTATCTGCAGAAATACACAAACATCAGGCAAATCCCTCCAAAGATTCAAAATGGCTAGCATTTGCCTATCTCAAAACTGTGACATCTCAAAATAAAGTACAAAATCTTTACATATCACATATTTTGAGGAGTCTTTGGGTTACAGTACTACTAGGAAGACTCTCTTCTGTCAAGCATTTTACAGATGCAATAGCAGTCATGATTTCTTACAATCTAAATACACAAAGCAAACAGGTGATGGATAGCAGTAGTGAGTAGTGGAAAACCCATTACACAGAACAGTGCTATAGCCAGTTTGGGGAACAGAATTTCAGTTTCATGCCTCCCTTACTGCTGTTTCTTAGCCTCTTATATTCTCTTTGTGCTGCCACATATAATCACAGGAAAGCTTACAGCTTTTTATAAGAAATTGCATAGCAGAAAATAGGAATGTTCAATTTTTGAGAAGCTGCTAGGACAATCTGCATTTGTAACATGGGGATTTTGTTTTCTATTTGTAGGCCATTACAAAGGATGTCAATACCAGGCACTTCAGTCCCATTGCAGTGTAAATAGCTCAAAGCTAGAAGGCTCACTAACATAAAAATGAAGAGAGAAATCATCAGAAGAAACGAAAAACAGAACATATCCAGAATGTCTGTTGCATCAGGGCAGGAGCTAGAGAGGGCTGTTGTGAAAGGAGGGACTAGGCTATTACTGATCATATCCTTTTCTATTGCTTCTCCAGCACACATATGCACATACTTGGTGTGACTTTTAATAAAGCACCCACACAACTTTCAGAAAGTTTGGAATCTGAACCTTCTTTCTCCATCCAGCAACATTTCAGGGGATTATCCTGTGATTTGGTAGGTAAAGTCTCATTTGCTATCCACTTCTTAGAAAGCAGCTATCCCCTATCCTGATCATATCGTCCTAGTCCACGTAAAAATGCTGTGAGCACAGTTCTCTTTTGCTGTTAACATGGCCCATAAAACATGCAATAATTAAAAAAAGTAGTAATTTTGATCACACAGAAGTCAAATAAATAATTGATCCAAGATTTAAAAACTAAGCAATCATGCACTGGGCCAACTTCTGATCTCTGAAATAGGGGGAGAAGATAAGGATGTTCTTTACTCCCACTCTAACACATACTGAAAAAGTGTACTGGGAAGTCCCAAGGACTGAGAGGACAACTCATAAGTGAGCTGTGCTGTTTTATCCTGATCCAAACCTCCTCTTAGAAAACACATGGAAGAACTAAGGTGACCCTCATTTGTTACTTGTGTCATACATTTTCAGAAAAACTCTTCAGAATTCCATAATTACAAATTAATTAAACAAGAGTGAAAAATAAATAAAAACTAATCAAGAAGTATTCACTGGCAATAAGTCTCAAACTTTTGCAAGTGCCAAATGTTAGGCAATTTCTTTCCAGATGACTTTTTAAACTAATGAGTATCAAAATGTCATGCTGTCCTCAGAAATGTAAGGTGTCCTCAGTTAGCCAGTCAGAAAATTGCTATGTCAGTTTGGATGACCAGTTCCTCTGGAGAATGAAGGAATTGTCCACCAAGCAGAAACAGCAAACCTCCAATGAGTAGATTTCACTCCTCCTTGGTTTAACACTGTGTGTCTCATATTCTTTTGACTAAAATTTGCCTTACTAGCAAATATAGATTTTATGTAAATGCTTCAACAAACCAAAGTTTTTAATAAATTCAGTGTTAACAAAATAAAGTGTGTACCACCTTAATCAACATTACAAACACATGAGTGAAATCTGGTATAAAAATTATCTTAATGTCATTCCCCACTTCCAAGTATAAAAGGAGAAGTCTTTGTTCAGCTTTGTCTTCCATTAATTCACAAGCTGCTGATAATATGCATTCTGCTTCCCTGTTTGTTTCTCTTTTGTCTGCAAAATTTGAAAATTAAATAAAACTTGTTTATGTTATCCTATGTGAAACCAAACACGAAAACTAGCTATTACAGTATAGAAGTATCCTCACAAAACACTTCTTACACCCTATCACATCAGTTCTAGAAAAAACTTCTTTCCCACAAGGACAGAAACTTACTATTTGTAAAAAAAAAAAAATAAAAAAAAAAAATAAAATTATTGGTTCCCTCCACCTTTTGATAATCATTAATGCCAGCTTCAGGACAGAAAAGGGTAGATACAGCAAGAGGGCAAATATTACAACTATTTCTTAAGAAGCACCATGGCCAGAGGCTACATTTTCTTTCATAAAGATCTCTGAAAATGTGAAGGTCATTCTTTCCAATGACCTTTTTCATCTCCAGATATAAAGTTTATACGGTAGTATTCTAGACAAGCGAAATTGGAAATATCTTCTTCAGTGCTTGAATAAATAACTCATTTTAAACTCCTTCTTCTACTAACGTTAAAAACATCTTTACAAAACTGCTTTTATATTGCAATACCTAGTACTAGCTTACTAAATTCTTGTCAGTGCTTCCTACAACAAGGATACAATATGACTATTTAACGTTTGTGGATATAAAGATATAAATCTTTTGGTTACTCCATTAAGTACTTCAGGGAGTTTATTTTTGGCATTATGTTCAAGATGTTGCATTGAAACTCTTGAAGAGAGTAATTGGACTAGACTTATTAAGGAAATAAACCCTTGATTTTCAACACCAGGAAATTCCACCAAAAGAGCAGCTTTGCTTAATGATTCATTGACTCCCCAAATATGCGAGAAAAGACTTTATAGTAGTAAATCCAATAAATGAATAGGGTATTGCGGAGTAGGCTTAAAATATAGCTTCCACAAATAAGAAACTGTACTAAAGATGAAGGCCTATTATTTACTCATTTATACACATGAATGACAACTTTGGGTACTATAAAATTACAAAAAGGGTGGTGTGGTTTGGTTTAGTTGGAGGGGGTTAGGAGGGAGTCTCTATTCATTGTAGTTTTTGGTTATGAAAGGTACCCGATGTGAAGTGGGACAAAGCTCAGGCATTTCTGTACAATGTAGGTCACAGTTCAAGTGTAAGCAGGTATAAAATTATGTTTGTGGGTTTTATACTTACTAGGTAGAATAGATTTCTTTTGTCATAGATTTACAATTCTATGTTGCATAATCAGACTGAAAGGGGTCTCAAAAGATCACTGAAATTACCAATCTGCCCCATTGTAAAATGAGTTGTTCCATTCCTGACTGATGCCTTTGTCTTTCAAGTGACGGCAAATCACAGCCTTCCTAGGCAGGGACTTTTTTTCCTGACTGGAAACACTCTTACTACCTAATCTGAATTCTTCATGCTGGAATTTAGCCTATTGCTTCTTGTCATACCTAGCAAGAATTGAGAAACAGATCTTTCCTTTCTTCTATGAAAAAACTTTTTATGTATTTAAAAATGGATGTCTTTTCTCTTCTGTAGGTTAAAAATATCACAAATTTGTTCAACTGATTCTCCTACAGCAAGGTGGGTTTTTTATGTGGTGGGTTTTTTTTTTTTTTGGTTTGGGGGGGTTGTTTGTTTTTAAAGAAAAACAACAAAAACACTTTGGGCCATTCTTTCTTCTCTTGTCTGGACTATTTCAAATTGATTCAACTCTTTGCTGCAGCGAGATGACCAAATGGAGCACAGCAAAATTATCCACAAAAGCAACAATTAAAAAAAAAAAAAAAAGGCATCACAACCATTCTACTCAATAATAACAACAATAATGAATAGAGAAACATTATTTAATGGCTCCTCAGGGATGCACACTTTAGTTCCCAAACTTCACAGAAACAGCGTGCTGCAGACTCCAGAAGGAGTTCTTCAGTACAGCCCCTAACATATTTAACTACTGCTTCTGCAGCTTCTGAAAGAAATACTGAGAATAAATATTGATATTCTTTCCTTAAGGAAATAGTTTATTAAAGGTAGAAGTCATGTATCTCTTTTGTTCCTAACAGGAAGATTACAATAATCCTATTTAAAAATATTCCTCTGCTTAGGAAATTCCAACATTTAATGCAGTCACAGTATGCGCCTGAAGAGCATTGCCTGTCCAAGAGCTTTCTCATATGACTAAGACTGTATACCACACCAAGCAATAAAAAGCAGACCTCTGCTTTTTCACATCACGTCCTCGTGTGGTGAATTTCCTTCATGCTGCTAGTAGTGAGGAACTGTGAAGCGGTCCTACCATTACACTAGTTCATCTTGCAGCCTACATTAGCAAGTTTTTACAATATTATAATGAACCTTCCATATGGATCATGAGCTGGAGTTAGCCCAAAAATAAGGGAACTTTAAAAAGCTGCCTCATGGTAGCCACCCCCACTTTCTGCCAAGTGCATCTTTTCACGTACAGAACAAGGAAGATCAAATACAACAGCTTACAAGGTTGATCTCTGCTTGTTTATGTTGTTTGTTTCATATTTCTGCTCAAATGCATCAAGCTTCTCTGAAAAGCTCAAGGTTTTGGCTCGGTAGGGACAGGGAACAATTAACTGTCTGTACATATCCTTCCTAGGAGGTTTACTGCAGTATGAAACCAAGACTTATGAAGCGTATGTATCATATTTGTTTAAAAGTTGCATGAAACCCCCATTGTCACAGCATGTCACAAATAGAGCCACATCTTTGTGATAAGTGTCACAAGAGATGAAAATGAAAAAGTTTAGTTCACAATTCAAGGTCAACTTCACTCTCCTGCAGTCTTAGAAAAGGTCATCTCTGACTCACAGCTGTGGAGATTTCTCAAAGCAGTGTGTTGTTGGTAGTTCAGTCCCTAGAGGACACAAGGAAATAGCATAATTCTGTTACTAATTCAGTCGTACCCTCTAGGGTAAGCAGAGGATAATACAAGGGAGGAAGACTTGTTTTGGGTACGCAGGCACTAGATTGAAACAGCTCTGGTCTGGGGAATAAAAACTGACTCAGGATATTATGCTATGGAACATATGTTCATGTGTATCAAAATGGTCTTTCAGGAGATAATATTCTTATGATTCTGTCAAGTATTCAATATAGAATACCAGTAGTTTGCAAGAAATACAAATTATTAATTAGCATCACAGATTCTTTTTAATCTCACTTTTGTCAAAATAATCTGCTGTGGCCCCAATTAAGAAACTTAACCTAGTAACACCATGGTAAGTTCAGTCCAAACAAGAAACAATTCAGCACCTGACTCTTTTAAGTTATTGGTAGGTTTAATGCAACCATGAAAATAAAGCCATTAGGCGTATAAGCAACTCCCACTTGTCTAAATTAAAAGTGCTTGCTTGTATCTCTCTGCATCTAAGTTTCTTCACCTGTGAAATTAGGAATCAGCTCTCTACTTGCTTCTTATAAACTATGTGGAGTTAGAAAAAAAAGTCACTATACCAGGAGTTCCAGTTTACACTTTCATTTTTCATTAACACCATTACTTGCACAATATTTAAGTTCAAATGAAATGCACAATATTATTCACCTCTTACTTGTACAGAGTATAAGGGTTGTAACCACACAACCTCAGCCTCTTTTGCTCAAGGTCACTCTTGGAAAATACCTAGCTAGATCCAGCCTAAGGTAATAATTCAAAGGAGAAACACAGGCAAAAATTTTATCACATACAACCACATGAAGAACTCTCCCTGCTTTTCCTCATTTGATCTTTTGGAGGGGAGATGTGAACTTAACCAACATATCTTTATCTTTCAGGGAACAATTCCTCCAGTAGGACTCATCCAGCCCCATGTTCGCACAGGTTACTTCCTCACTTGCCTTTTCTTGCCCTTAGTTTCAAAACCTCTTAATACTGAGCATTCCTTTTAAAACCTCACTCCCAACAATATACCATCTTTGCACCTCTACTGATTTGCACTCTCCGGATTAGTTGTTAACTACCATGCACATTACAACTTCACTTCTACTAAGCTCAACTCCATCTAGATGCCCACACTGCCCCTCCAAAATAAAAATTCTTAAGCCAGCTGATGCTATTCACACCCTTGTTATGAAAAAACTCTCAGCACACCTGTGAAGGCATGGCTAAGACCCATCCCTTCTCCTCTTAAATGCCCCATCTTGCAGAGCACCAAGTCAACTTCTCAGGCCGTTCTGATGGCGCATTGCATAGCTAGAACATGCCGAGTTCCAGATAAAAGCTGTAAAATTGAGTTAGAAAAAAAATTCTATAAAATATAGATTTATGCACCCTACCAATGTTCTACTCTAGTGTAAGGATCCCTGTCTCAAGGAAATCAAGAGAAGTGAACGTCCTTTAAAAAGATTCTGGTGATAGAACCCTTTTTTTTTTTTTTTTGTTTAAATATTCATATAAGAAAAAGCTGAAGCTGGAAGCAGCCTGCAGTCAGTGAGGCACTTACCAAAGCTGAAATTACACAATGTTACAAAAAGGGAAGGAAGTAGAATGAGAAATGCAGGAAGACCTGAGAACAAGTATCTGTTAAGTGCAATACACCATGCGACAGACAAAGCTGAGATAAAATTGCTACAGAAAATAAGCTGCTTCTAAAAATTTATCACTGTGGCATGGTAGCAGAGTGTCATTACACTTGGTACAGAACTGGAGGCCTGATTTTGAATGCCTCATAGTGAGTGCTCCCACCACTGTCTGTGCACTGGTGTAATCCTCATCAGTCTCCCAGCCCAAGGAAGAGGAAGCTGCTGATTGAGGACAGTCACGCCACTGTGCAGTTTGCCTTTGGTGAAGTCAGCAGTGAGCTCTCTGCACATCATCCCCACTTGCCATCTTATTTAAGAAAGCGTTTGGCCTGGATTTCTAATTGAATTCTCACACAGAGTTTAGTAGTTGCTAACTACCCAGGAACACGGGGAGAGCATGAGTTTTCCTGCAGTCATCAGTAGTAATGGTGAAACCAACCCCCACAGAGGATTAATCTAGATGGCCCACAGCCTCCTAAGACTTATCTGCATCACCTGAACCTTTTTTTCTTTCTGCTCTCTACAGTTTTTTCAACTGATGTGTGTCTTGGATTGAGACTGTAATCTCACTTTCTGAAAGGGATGGGAAAAAGGATGTGTGTGTCTATATAGCAATGGAATGGCCCTGAGCCGAAGATGAGCAAGCTGAATGGCAAGCTTCATCTGAGGCAGGAGGGACACGTCCCAGGGAAACACAGCACTAAATTAAAAATTAATGAAATAAAAAGGATCTATGAGCAAGTGTGCTGGCAATTTTAGGGAAGCTGTCATTTCTGTTTCTTGGATTTACCTTTCAGTGCTACACTGTGAAGTCCTGACTAATCTGAAACTGCAAATACGCTGAGTCTGGGGTCCCTAGACTCCTCGTTCAGTCTAATACTCAATAAAAGTGGTCACCAGTACAGCTATTAGTAGGAGTAAGTTAGACGCTGCCTGTGGATTTTTCCGATTGCTTTCTGGTAACTGTCAGAGCTATTAATGTGTTCAGTGCCAAGGATGCTTCCCCTAAAGAATTTTTTTCAAGGTACAAGTTATTCGTACTCCCACAATAACTCACCTTATTTTTCCTTTGTACTCTGAGCTAGAGTTTAACCCAAAGTGTCTGCTGCAGGGAAAAAAGGGACTCAGACGTTCAATGTAAATAGGAGACAACCTCCTTTCTACGCACGTGGTTTTAATTTAGATCTAGGAATATGCACTCTAAGTATTCTTATGTGCACTGGTATCATTACCAGTAAAAATATTGCAGCTATCAATTCACTATGCCTAACTTCTTGTACTGCCCGCTCTGTCTTTTGTGGGAGATGCACAGGATTTTTCTACAGGTTTCTACAGCCGTTTCATAATGAACATGCAGGCTGCTGAAGCTGAACCTCCGGAACACTGGACTCACTACTCTTTAATTAGGACGTGGGGAAAGTGCAATGACATGGAATCATCAGCTTCTCTCTCAAATATTCCATCTTTCAGGAGAGCAGTCAGAAGTGGAATAAAACTAAATATCAAAGTTTTCAAACTCTACATTTGAAAATATTTCAAAGTTTTGAAAATCTTTTTAATGTGCGATTAAGATAACTCACAGGCATTTGGAGGAAAGGACTGAAGCTAACTGGAAATCCTGAATATGTGTTCATTCTAGCCATATCTTTTTTTGACAAGGTTAACCATTTCACATTTAAGAATTCACACTAAGATTTCAACAGTATATCTTATGTGTAGTTTTAAGCCGCAAAATATCAATAGAGAAAACTCAAAATACTTTTTAAAAAATGTATGCTTTTTGAAAATTTTTCAAAGCCTACTTATTCATATGAAAATATTCAATTAAGAAATCAGGATTTTCATGAATATTAGTCTAGTTGAAAAATGCCTATTCCAACTCAGAGTTAGAACTCACCATAAAAAAATAAAAGCTAAGGAAAATTATGCTTTACCACTCAGTGTTATAAGACAACAGGGAATCAGTGCAAGGCTTGTTGGAGGAAATTTTCTGAAAATTATATTGCCTAAAATGTGACAGCTTGCTGCTATTGCTACACTGAAGCCTCAATGTCACTGATGGATCAAGTACCAGAGCAGAAGCAGGGACCTCTTCAAATTCAAAAAATTCAAAAAATGTTTGTTTGTAAAGCTATGCTATTTCATCAGCATACTCACATAGATATGTGAAGATTTCACTGCAGCAAAGCCAGACAAAACACTGCTTTCAACATTATTACATCAACAGGAGCAAAAGCAGTTGGCAAGACACTTATTCTGACCCTGTGCCTGGGGGCCTATTAGGGCTTTTACCAATGCACCTATGTCTGCTTTGAGGAATGGGCTTTTTTGAACTGTCCTAACTGATGTCAAGAGAGAAGACCCCAGTTTTAGTGTAGCACAGGCAAGAAAAGAAATAATGGGAATATTTTTGTTCGTTATATGATATGGCAACATTTTCACTGTGATTATCAACTTCGCAACACAATTAAATGTAAATAAACCCAGGCATAAGTAAAGACACAGTAAGATGAAGAATAGACGATAACATAGAGCACCAATCTCTCATGTAAGGCTGCAAGCATTTCAAAGAGATGTTGAAAGATTTCCCTCAATAACTTAAATCACTGAAAAGACATATCTCTGCATAAAGTATTTCTAAAGCATGTTCAGAAATCTCACTCTGCAAGAAGACTACTACTGAAATACAGGGAAGAAACACAGTGGCAGTTCAATTAGTACATACATTTACACTCTTAGGTCCTTTATCAGTGTCATAAAGGATGCTGAAAGATGACCCCTGCTTTGTTTCCTTTTCTTTGGGCAAAGGTTAAATTTATCAAGTCTCCCAGCACTCAGAAAAGCTCAAGGACTATTTTTTTTTCCTGGCACGTGGATCCCAGGAAGAACCATGAGAAGATTCTGCAACATAGCTTGATGAATAATGGGGGGGCACACGTTCAGCTTTCAAGAGAACCAGCTCTTCTCAGCTCTTCCATTAACCTGCGTTATAGTACTGGGCAAGTGATTTCACTTCTTTTTTTTTTCAATTTCCCCTTTGACTGTCTTGTTGATTTAGATTACAAGCATTTGTTGCAGGGATAGGCTTTTGCTATTGTCTGTAGATTTCTTTACTAAAAAGACTTTTAATTCCAGGTCGTGTCTTTAGGCGTTACTTGAATATTAACCTTGAGAAGCAGAAGTCCTCTGCAGACCTGGAGGGTGACTGCTGGACCAAGAAGGCACAAGCCCATTTCCTGTAAAAAACCTGTGTTTCCTTTTGGTGTGACTAATGTAGGACACAGACAGATAATGAGTTTCCCAAAGTATTCCCTGCCTTGTGTTGTCTATTCTGGTGGCAACATATCTCTTGTCTTTCGAGGGCTGCTCACTACCTAAAATGTGTCAGTCCCTATTCTGACACCATGTTTCCTGTGGTTGCTCAACCAATTACTAATATGAACATGAGTATCCATGTCAAAATCATGTATTGGAGTTAGAATTTAGGATTCAGCCAAAGATTATTTCTTCATCAGACATTATCTACTTGTTTTTTGGGAAGAAAGAGACAAGTGGCTACAAATAGGAACTATTTGACCCTTTTCCTCAGCTGCTTGAATGGCTTGGACACTGAAGCAGATGCACATACAGCTCCAGGTTTCAGGGGTCTGCTATGGAAACCATGACCAGACTGCAGTGTATTACAGCAGATGAAGCTGGATCACAGACTCCCTACCTCCCAAAACCTCTTACGCTGCTTGGACCATCAGCTCATTTGCCAGTAGGTGCCAGTTTCTGTCTCTAATCTGCATGTATTGTGCCTTGAATTACTTTAACTTAGTATCTAATACATGCTGGCTATGAAGAAGTACAAGCATAAACAGTGGTTGAGATAACATCTCAGTTCTTCCAGGAAAAGTGTTGTTCCAAAGTGGAGCTAAGGTGTAAACTAATGGGTTGTGCAGTGGAGAAGTGGAGGACCCCAGGAAAAAAAGAAGACCACCACTAACAGGTCAGGAACAAGATTCAGAGAGAAAATAAAAGTTGTTTGGACTTCAACTTGTGGGCCTGGAAAATAGCATGGTTTAAAATACGTTTACCTGTAAAAGAATGACAATACATTTCCCACACACAGCAGAGGGTTTGTACCTGAGGTAGGTAATGAAATCTTAATCACCATTACATAGCTTGGAAAAATGGAATTGCTGTGACAAAATGTTCTTTAAAAAGTGTGAATTCTCGTTAATTATGTGAAGACAACATCAGAGCTGGGAATTTTTCTTCCCTGAAAACTGAGGGAATACTTAAATTAGCATTTTAATACATTTTCTGAGAGATCACATCAAATGTTGGTGGAGGTTGTTATTAAAAAGATATCGAAATAAGTAAGTGTCCATAACAAATAGCGGATGTGCTAATAAACGTAACTATTCACTATAAACGAAATAGCTTTTTTTTTTTTGTTACAATAATACACACACAGCATTGTCCCCATATTTTAGAGTGCATTTAATGCATTTGAAAGGTATCAAATTTCTACAGAATAAAGCAGCTGTTCTGTGTCTGTTTGGATATATTTCTAGAATGACAAACAAGAAAGCTGAGCTAAAACCCCCTTTGAAGATGTCCTCAATGGTGAGGTAGAAGAGGGAAAGATCTAGTTTTAAAATATGTATACAGAATACATGACACAGAAAAAAACCTTGCTTAGGAAGAGAATAAACGTTCCAACTACACTGCTTTATATGTAGTAAGTGCTTGTATCCACAGAACAAAGGTGTGAGCAATGCTATTTTATTTTTCTGCTGGTCATTCAATTTGGAATCTGTCTGCGCACATTCAAACTAGTAAAGAATTGCTTCCATAAAGAAGAGGGCAAAGTGTTAAATGAAATGTATTCTTGACAGAGTCCATAGACTGACAGGCTGAAACCGTTGCTGCCAGAATGACAACACTTTCACCACTTTGATTGGAGACAAGCTTTCTTCCACAGATGTTAGGACCAGAATTGTTATTATCTCTTCTGATGCAAAGCAGAAGAAGTGTTAGACTGTCACTCTGCAATTCCTGAGCGGTAATTCAACGGGAGCAGATAATTTTAAAAATATCTTATTTTAAATTATCCAGATGATTGATGTATTGCCTTTGAGACAAATACCAGAGAAGAAAAAAAATTCTTATTTTGTCAAAAAAAAAATTGCTGCTGTTTGAAGACAAGGGATAAAATTTCAAGAGTATTTAAGAGAAGTGGGAGCTAAAGTTTTACTAATTTAGGGATGGAAGTCCCACAGGTACATTTGAAATTATAATTTAATAGCCAATTAGGACACAATATGGAATCTTTTCCTCCTGCTGCTGACTAGAGACTACTGATGTTGTCATGTTTAATATATAGAATCAATTCAAATAAGGAGAATTGGTGTATCCATTCAGGTTTTCAACTTGTGTATGCGTCCTTTGACATTTGCAAAACAAACATTCATGTAAAATAAATAGTTACAATCTTCTGGAGATATGCAAGTCTATTTTTTAATGACTTAGATGACTCATTAAAGTATGGTGTCAGTGTCAAGTTGTATCAAAGAATGTCAAATTGTTTCAATCATGTCTGATTCGTGCAGTCTTAAACACCCTGGGTGAGGTAATTCAACGTGACGTGGAACCTGATGCAGTACCAGAAAGGTCATTATTTTTATCTGCATGTTACTTTATGACTCCAAACAAGATTTCTTGTTTAAATTTGATGTTCTGTTGAAGTTCTCGCTGAAGCCAACAATTTCATTGTTGTTTATTGTGAATCAAATACAACCCAATGAAAGTCTTAAGATGTCTGGATTTATACTACTGTAAAACAAGTAACTGATCCTTGACAGAGAAAATTCCTACTGGTAGTTACACACTGTTACAAAATGTTAGATCCATATGAGTGAAGAAACCAACATGAAATTTTCCATTATATTTCCACAATACTTTTAACAGCTTAAATTACAGCAAGACAAGGTCAAAATTTTTAAATATTTATAGCTTTGGTTTTTAAAAATAAGCCCTTATAAAAATAAAATAATCAAAAATGTACTGATTTACAGTGACTTATAGAACCAAAGAGATAGCTTCAATAGCTATATCAAATGTATTTATAAAACTTTTTGAAGTCACTTATCAGATCAGGTCTGTATTCTAATTACAACCCACAAGTTAGAAAATTTTGTGATATGATTTGTATCTTGTAGAATTAAAAAACAAATTTTATTTGTTACAGTATACTGTGCATTTCATTTCTTTTAAAATAGTAACACTGACAGTGTTCAGCATAGTACTGGAAAGTAAAATGGTGCTTTATAGCTTTTTCTAATTTCTGCAGAACCACCTGTCTGTTACACATCCCACCCTTATCATTTTTATCTTCATTAGCAATTCCCTTGTCAATATTCTATAAAAAAGTACAAAATGAATACTTTTTTTAGAAACACAGATTCAGCTGTCTCAGCTGTGTCTGTCAAACTGATATGTGCCATCTCTATTTAGAAAATCGAGTCATGTTGTTGTTCCATCAGTGTATATAAATATTGATTATTTAAATAGGTATATAATATTGCACATAGGATAAATCCTTGGAATTTGTACTTCTAGTCTATATGGTGGAATTATGGTATAAAGATGCTTGGTACAAGATTCTAACAGCGATATGTTTGATATAACCAAAACAATTTATACCACAATCTTACCTTTCCTTTAGAAAATCTCTTTTCATGCTAATAACAAAGGACGGAGATACCTCATTCTTAAACATAAATATTTCTATTTGAGACCTTAATACTTTATATTTGCTCTATAAAGCAGGTGCCAAGATCATACTTGCTCAATCTCCTTTGGTTGTTTCATGAAGAATAAAACCATGGATCATCTAGAGAAGGAGACCCATCTAGAGGGTAGTTAACCTCCAGTTGTTAGGATGACATGTTAGGAATGTCATAGAAATAGATTCACAGAATCATAGAATGGTTTTGGTTGAAAGGGACCTTAAAGACCACCCAGTTCCACCCCCCTTGCCATGGGCAGGGACACCCTCCACTAGACCAGGTTGCTCAAAGCCTCACCCAGCCTGGCCTTGAACACCTCCAGGGATGGGGCATCCACAACTTCTCTGGGCAACCTATTCCAGTGCCTCACCGCCCTCACAGTAAAATACTTCCTCCTAGTATCCAATCTAAATCTACCTTCTTCAGCTCAAAGCCATTACCCATCATCCTATCACTACACTCCCTGATCAAGAGTCCCTCCCCATCTCTCCTGTAGGCCCCGTTTAAGTACTGGAAGACTGCTATAAAGTCTCCCCAAATCCTTCTCTTCTCCAGGCTGAACAACCCCAACTCTTTCAGCCTGTCCTTGTATGGGAGGTACTCCAGCCCTCTGATCATCTTCATGGCTCTCCTCTGGCCTCACTCCATCAGTTCCATGTCCTTCCTGTGCTGAGGACTCCAGAGCTGGATGCAGTACTCCAGGTGGGGTCTCACAAGAGCAGAGTAGAGGGGGAGGATCACCTCCCTCAACCTGCTGATTCTTCAAAGGAAACTAATTCAGGAAATCACTAGAGGAATATAAGAATTTTGGAAATAGATATCAATATGTGACAAATGTGTAACACTATCTATACCTTCAAAAGATTAAACATTTTGAACTTCAGAGAGAAATCAGCAGAATCCAACAGCTTTTCTTGAACAATAAGAAAAAAATCATTTGTACACTCATTTGAAGTCATTTGAAGTACAGGAATTTTACAGAGTTCACAACGAGCAAATATTTTAGTTTCTGATTAATGTAGACCAGATTCTGATATTCCTCCCAATCTGAAAAGCATTTTATTCCCCTGAAGAGCTGTCTTGAGGACTTTGTATCTTACATAAGCAGGTAAGGCCATGTTAGCTTACAAGAGATTGGGGTTATTGGAGAGTGAGGGCTCTCCCTCTTATATTCCATGAAATAATTCAAAAAGCATCAGTTCCATCCCTATATTTAACAAAATAAAAAAAAATAATCAGATCTGGAAACATTTTGGAAAATGAGATTCTTCCTTTCCTACTGTCCTTCAGTCCTACTGAACTGTTCCTTATCAGAGATCAACTGTATGGACATTTCTTAGGAGTATTTTCAGCATTTCTGAATAGGCTTGATAAATAACTAAAGTCATGCATGCCTGATAATAAAGATTTTCTGTTCTTCCTAAAGTCAGAAACAGTGAATATTATACCTTCATCTGTTTGTTTGTTGTTTCATTTTTTTAACAGATGACTATTCCTTCCCTCCGAAGCATACTGGCACACAAAATTTATAAGCAAAGGAATCAACCAGCTGCTTGTGAAGTGCTGGCAACCTGTATCTTGTGGGAGTTTCTTTCCCTGCTACAAGGAACAGGCACTTCAGAGTAGACAAGGAGAGTGCATTAAAATACACAGGTGAAGGTAATTTATACCCTACAACTTCAAAGCTGTTGAGGAGCTTTCTGGATCATTAGTGCAGAATTCTAGGGAGGCGTGTCACCCTATAGGAAGAAAGCTAAGATTACAACAGTACCTGGAAGGGACAAACACTGTGCCAAGGACTAATTCAGCTGGAAAGCTTCTGTGTAGCACTCTGTGAATTCAACTACTTGCCACGCTGTGTGCAGGCAGGGGCACAGTGTGGGAGTGAGGCAGCCTTGCCTCCAGTTCCCTCCCTGGGACATCTCACCAGCTGAGGGCAAGGTATGCCTCCACAAAGAATCGGATAACAACCTATTGTAAGTGTTGCTAAATGTTGTGCTTTTCAATGTCATGTTTTCACCTGCAAATAGATTTCAAAATGTCATGCTTTATCCCAAATGAACTGACAAGAAGTGACGACTGAGCAAATTAAATTTGAGACCTCAAATGCAGTAAAGCACAGTCTTCCGTTATACTGCCTTTTTTTTCCTAAATCCTTGAAGCTAACTGCGTGAAGGTAACTTTTTAACTGATTTTTTTTTTAATTTTTGGATTAAATAGAATCTTTAAAAATATATATAAATACCTATGTTATTTTAAATGGTAATATTAATTTTTTTTTACCTAAGTTTTGCAAATATCTCTATTGTTTCTGTTGTTTTAACCATGCTTTGAATAGGATGCTGACTACTAACTTCTTGCTTGTAATTTTTCAGTGTGCTTTAGCTAAGATGAAAAGATTGATGGAAAATATTTTTCCATCTGCTTAATTAAAAATTAATTATCCATTGCCTAGTTTATAATGTCTTGCCAGTGTCTCACATGACCATGTAAGAACCATCCTTCTGCATTTCATATGGATTCATGTTTGTATTTTCTCTTACAGCCAAAGCCTCATTTCTTTGTAACTTTCTACTTGCAACCCTGAATATCTTATAGATATGTTTTCAACTAAATCTGTCTTAGCAATGTTTACAATGTAGTATAATGTCTAGAAAAATTTCTCTTTGGTGTGCTAAAAAGGAGCTGATGTATCATGGCACCAGAGGTCTCTGACTTAACTCTGCAAAGTAGATCTGAAAACAATTTTGTCTGTCATTTCTCTCAGGGATTTTCAAGGGTTAGCTTTAGCAAAATCCTATATCAATGAAAGTGAACTTGACAATACAGAATATATGAAGCCTCTTCTCATTAAAACTTCTGATACAGCTCCCAGTGACTTCAGAAGACTGCTAGATAAGGCTCACAACAGGAAAACTTTTATTAGTACATGTTTAAAAGCAGTAAAGCAGTTTCCTCACTGCCTGTCCGGTTCTCCAAGGATGAATTTAGCAGTGTAAATGAGAGCAAGCACTGAAGACCTTAAACCAGAGACCTTTTTGTGTGGATGCAAGGCACTTGAATAGCCTCTTTGAAGTTCAGAACAGATTAAGTTCTCCACATAGTCATACCCTAGGCATGTCAGAAATACACAAAAGAATTAAGATAGCTTAATGTGTAACAGGAATTGTTCATGGAGAACCATTAGATCACCAAACTTAACGACTTTGTCATGAGGAATATAAAACATCTTGTAACTTTAAAGATCCAGACTCAGCTAAGAACAATCATCACAGTATCCTGAAACAAAATGCTTAGTCCTTTTATAAAATAATTACCAATATTTGCAATTTCTAACAGTGAATTAATATTAGTGATTCTTAATGAAAATATTTTTAAAGTGCAAAAAATTTTTTCTTGCTGGTTGTCCAACACACGCATTGTACCTTGTCTGTGTACAGAAACTCATAATTCAGGTTTAAAGTGAGGGTTATGTTTGAAGCCCTCACAGCGTTCCCTCTTCTGAAGTGATGGAATAGTTAAGAGGCTACTGCTAGAGTGTTTTTGATGCAGCAGTTTCTGAAAGCAGCAGATCATTAATATTAATACTAGGTTTAATATTAATGGTAGCATTTATAATATGCTATTAAAATTTAATTGAACAGACTACTGTGCAAATACTAGTTGTGCACATGGATACAAGTTTTTTCTCTATCCATTTCCAGTTCTGACCGTATTTTCTGGTTTTGTTTGTTCATAGTCTGCTAAGGAGGGATCTAACCAACAAACTGAGTCAGGTGGCTCAAGCCCCGTCCCAAATAGTTTAAATATTCTTTTGCAGAGCTGAGAACTTGGAAATACTTTAGGTTTACAGTTCACCTCTTCAGAGACATAGTATAAAGACTTTACAAAGCTTCTGAAAATAACCCTTTCATATTAGAAAACCTTAAGAAGCATACAGACTGAAAATAACACCTGTGTGTTTTTTCGCAAATGTGGTTTCCTGATCAAGTTCTCCAAAATTAAGTGACATTTTTCCAGGGTATGTATCCCCAAAAGATACCACATAGGCTTTGTCTTATGCTGCTGCTACAAAGAGGTACACGAATACTGTCCAAAAATGCATAGTTCCCCCCTGTATATGCACAAAGTAAGGAACAACCAACAACATACCCAGGCTCTGAGGTTTATGACCCCTGTTTGAAAAGGAGCATATGGCCCTGTGGCAGCTGTGCATATGCTTTCACCACAGGAGCACAGCTTCTGTGTGGAATTGGTTTCTTTCTCCCCACACGGTTCCCACAATCAAATAAGATCTAACTATCATGAAAATGCATCCTGACTGACCTTTCTCTACTTCTGTGAAACTTCTGCATCTGTCCAGCTGCCTCCTCCAGAGGTAGAGTTGGGTGAAGGAATCCCAGCACTTTAAACTTCCCTCCTGTCAAGCTAATCTCCACCATCTTCATCTCCCTAATCTCAGGAGGGCCAGGCCTGACACCTTACTGTTGGGTTCTCCTGCTGGAGTGGAATGCAGTAATTTTTAAAACTGAAATGGAGTTCATGACCTCTTAATGTCACAGAATTTCCTGAATTGTCACAATTGCCAAGTCAAAAAGTTCTATTTTGGAACTGGAACAGAGGACTTGAAACTTGCTTTTTTTTTTTTTTTTTTTTTCCCCTCACAAACTACAGTGCTAATAGTTGTGCAGGTAATTAATATTGAGATAAACAGCTACAGTACTTTTGATAGTTGACAAGGACAGTAGTGCTGCAGGAAAAATCCTAAATATGATCAGAAACGGCAGAACCTTCATTTTCCTGGGTGACATACATGAGAGTACACATTTAGAGATAAGTATAATTTTTGAGTGCCATACTGTTCTCTGCAGGAACAGTTTAGTCTGGAGATTAAATCTTTCTATACATTTGCCAAATGTGAGCAGCTTTATGCATAGATTCATCAAAATGCCCTTTTCTACAAGGTATGTATAACCCTATACAAATTGTGTTGCACATATAGATGAGCACAATTTCTTTTTCAATCTGCACTCTTTCTCCCCAAATACAAACTATCACTCTGCTCTCATCACTGAATGCTTGCTTAATCTGCAATTTGGAAGCAGAGGCTTGCACAAATTAATTAGGGAAAGTCACTAAAATATCACACATAAAGTTCCTTTTTACTTCCATTCTTTCTCTTTTCCTAGTTTTCATTTCTTCCCATTTCAGCTCTTGATTCGTGTGTCTAAATTCAATGTGAATGCATGTACATATATTCAATCTATATGCATGTACATATATGAAATGAAAGCCTACTAAATAGAAGTTGTAGGCTGTGAAACCAAAATGGCTTATGCTTTTTCCACATGAGAATTATTTTAATGATAATTATGCATATATAAAAACTCAAAAAAGTGCCTTGAATTATAAGAAGTCTCATTACAGCTTCCTAATCTTTAAAGAATACTGTTCTCTTTGATTCTGTGTTCTTTCTCATAAAGAGGAAAAATATTATAATAATGATAATTAAAGTCTAAAGACTTCATAGATAAGAAAAAAGCTAAAAGTACCATTTAATGAAAAAAATTATGTGGTACGACTACATTGATTAAGTATCATGTCCTGAGTTCTTGAAGTTGGAATAGATGGTTGCTCTTTCATTAATAAGGTGATTTCTGTCAGGGATTTCTGTATACTTGTATCAGATAAAGCTTAGGATGTCTTTATGTAGAAAAGGAGTATAATTTTGCACACCAACGAGTGAGGACAGAGTGGCTTGGAGTAGCAAGTGAGAGGTCAAGGAGTTCTGAAGTTGCAAAGTTGTGTGTGCTAGAGAGCTTTGAAGTAGGATGTGTTTTAACTCTCTCTCCCTTTTTCGGTGCTCTGAGGCTTCAATACTCTACCTAGATCATGCCTTTCACTTTTGTGAAATACAGGATCACACTTCCAGCCTGACCTCTCCATTGGCAGCAGTAGTAGAGCTGCCTTGGCAGCATGGGTCTGAAGGCCAGAGCAGCGCACTTCATAATCATAGAATCATAGAATGGTTAGGGTTGGAAAGGACCTTAAAGATCAGGTTGCTCAAAGCCTCATCCAACCTGGCCTTGAACACCTCCAGGGATGGGGCATCCACAGCTTCCCTGGGCAGCCTGTTCCAGTGCCTCACCACCTTCACAGTAAAGAATTTCTAGCTAATGTCTAGTCTAAACCTACCCTCTTTCAGCTTATACCCATTACCCCTTGTCCCCTCACTACACTCCCTGATAAAGAGTGTCTCCCCATCTCTCCTGTAGGCTCCCTTCAGGTACTGGTAGGCTATTATAGAGTCTCCTCGAAGCCTTCTCTTCTCCAGGCTGAACAACCCCAATTCTCTCAGCCTGTCCTCATAGGGGAGGTGCTCCAGCCCTCTGATCATCTTCATGGCTCCCCTCTGGACTCACTCCATCAGGTCCATGACCTTCCTGTGCTGAGGACTCCAGAGCTGGATGCAGTACTCCAGGTGGGGTCTTACGAGAGCAGAGGGGGAGGATCACCTCCTTTGACCTGCTGCTAATGCTTCTTTTGATGCAGCCCAGGACACGGTTGGCTTTCTGGGTTGCAAGCGCACACTGCCGGCTCATGTTCAGCTTCTCATCAACCAATACGCCCAAGTCCTTCTCCTCAGGGATGCTCTCTATCCATTCTCCACCCAGCCTGTATTTGTGCTTGGGATTTCCTTGACCCGCATGCAAGACCTTGCACTTGACCTTGTTAAATTTCATGAGGTTTGCATTGGCCCACCTCTCAAGCCTGTCAAGGTCCCTCTGGATGGCATCCCTTCCCTCTAGAGTGTCCACCACACCACACAGCTTGGTGTCATCAGCAAACTTGCTGAGGGTGCACTCAGTCCTGCTGTCCATGTCTCCAACAAAGGTGTTAAACAACACTGGTCCCAGTACCGACCCCTGCAGAACACCACTTGTGACCGGTCTCCACTTGGACATTGAGCAATTGACCACAATTCTGGTGGTCCTTCTGTCAAATCCCTGTCCCTCCAACTTAGAGACAAGGATGTCATGTGGGACTGTGTCAAGTCCACATGCACAAGTCCAGGTAGATGATGTCAGTTGCCCTTCCTTTATCCACCAGCACTGTGGCCCTGTCGCAGAAGGCCACCAAATTCATCAGGCATGATTTTCCTTTGGTAAAACCATGTTGGTTGTCATGAATCACCTGCTTGTTTTCCATGTGCCTTAGCACAGATTCCAGGAGGATTTGCTCCATGATCTTGCCAGGCACAGAGGTGAGACTGACTGGCCTGTAGTTTCTTGGGTCTTCTTTATTTCCTTTTTTTAAAAATGGGGGTTACCTTTCCCCTTTTCGAGTCTGCAGGAACTTCGAGTGCCATGACCTCTCGAATATGATGGATAGTGGTTTGGCAACTTACATCCACAGGTTCTGGGGGAACTGGTGGATGATCTCATCAGGTCCCATGGACTTGTGCACCTTCAGGTTCTTTAGATGGTCTCAAAACTGATCTTCTGCTACAGCTGGCAGTTCTTCCTTCTCCCAGTTGCTGCCTTTGCCTTCTGCAACTAGGGCAGTGTGGCTTGAGCTCTTGCCAGTGAAGACTGAGATAAAGAACTCATTAAGTACCTCAGCCTTCTCAATATCCTGGATAGCCAGGTCTCACACTTCCTTCCCAGGGGGGGCCCATATTTTCCCTAGTCCTCCTTTTAGCACTGACACACCTATAGAAGTTCTTCCTGTTACCCTCAACATCCTTGGCTAGATTTAATTCTGTTAGGGCTTTAGCTTT
>NW_010111628.1:0-5887 GCF_000699245.1 Pterocles gutturalis
CCTGGACTAACCCCAAACAGCTTTTAAAAGGAGGAGACAAGCCATGCAAGCTTAAAGCCATAATTGAAATATAGCCATTAATATAACTATATAAATAATATTATAACAATGTAATGTAATAATATGATATGATATGATATGATATGATATGATATATGCTTTGAAGCCAAGCCCTTGGTTAGGGAAAATCTGTGGAATGTTACATCTGCATTGATTTAATTGATTGAGAGCATCAGGCTCTGCCCAGCATCTCATCTCCACTCCCAGGTGATACTAATTGGTGCGAAAGATAACAGTGTGTGCTCTAGTTGGAATACAAATATTTCTTCCGTAGGACTCCAAAGAGTGCCCTCAAAAAAGAAAAAATTATTACAGTGTATTTTTCTCTTTCTAACCCTGGGTTTGCCAGCGGGTGCCAAGCTCTGGCTGTGACGGTCCCTCTGGGTCAGCTGCCCGCAGCACTGCAAGGAGGCTGCCGGAGCTCTAGCTGGCATGGCTGGTTCCCTCCTGATGGCCATCCTGTAGTGGATTTACAGTTTTATGCCCCAATATTTATTATTTTTATCCGGAAATACTATGGAAAATCACAGATGCGTTTCCAGCCAAGGCAGTCACTGAAATGAGCGGCAAAGACACAGAACGTTCTGGGTAGTGGATTTGTCTTTTTATTTTAGCAAAACTCGTACACTTCCTAGTGTGCAATGACCACATTATCTGTTAGAAATGGGTATCCATGATAAATAGACCTGTAAGGTTGGGGAGAGGCCATGTTCGGGAGGCAAGGCTGCTTCAGCAAACTTTCCTAAACACTTTGAATACCTTGCTATCATCTCTCTAGCCCAAACCGTCCTCTCCAAACTGTTTTCCCAAAGGGTCAGTGTGATGGTTTTACACTGGCTGGGACACAACTCCATGCAGCCGCTCGCTCACCCTCCCAGGGATGGGGGAGAGAATTAAAGGGTTAAAGGGGAAAAAGTGACTTGTGGGTTGCGATAAGAACAACTTAATAATTAAACTACAATAATATTGAAAATAATAATAATGATTATAATAATTGTAATATATACAAACATACTCTGTCTCAGCTGAAACCAGGACAGTCAGTGTTTCTGTCCCATTAATGAGCAATGCACGAATAGATTTGCTCTTCTAAAATCAAATCAGACTAAAGAGTCTTCTCTCACTCCGTGCTTGCTAAGATGTTAGTGTACTCCTAGTTTATGCTGGCAATAAATCATTATCTCGGAGCTGCCTTGTGCTGGCTTATCCACCTTGGCTTGAGAACAGCCAGGAGGGCGTGTACAGCCTCAGCTCTACTTTGAGGATGAGTGAATCCCCAAGGAGTTTTCATCTCCCTATGTCTTGCACATTCAACCAAAGCTGGTCAAGGAGAATCTGGCCATCATCTTCCCATGGGTGCGGAAGTGATGGTGAACTGCCTTCAGGATGGAGAGGTTGGGAATGGCCTGAGGAGGAACGGGTCTTGGGCTTTTCTTCTCCTGAGTGTGCTTCTTGACCTAAATGAAATGCGAAAGTAAAACTCAGGGCAAATCTGAATCACTCGCTTAATTTATCCTTGAAATCGTAAGCGCAGCACTACAGTACCTGGTGAAGGGTGCAGTGATTTGTAATTATGGATTATGCAGCTAATCAGTACCAATCAACATTTTATGATCTTGACTTAATATTTAATATAATGTTAATTATAATTGCTTTTGCCACAAACTGTGTCAAACACTAGGTGTGATTTCCACTCCCAGCGTGCCTTGAGGTGCCGGCTGGGCTCTGGGATGGGGGATGCTGTCAGGGGGAGCATCTCTCCCCAAAAATCCCAGCCAGCAGCACAAGCCCACCTCCCCACTCACCTTCCTGCTCAGTCTGCCTCGAGTTGTGATGCTAATTAAGTGGGGGTGAGTCTCAACATTATTAGAACAGAGTTTTTATCTCACAGAAGTACCTTCCAGCTACAAACAGGGGAAGTTCATTTAATTAAAAATAATTTTAGTGTAAGTTAATGTGAGCTCAGTTCAACGAGTCTGAAATATGTTTATTTTTTTTTCTTTTTTTTGCTTTCAAATTCTAAGAAGAGATTGCAGAAAAAACTCCAGATAAATCAGATGATGCATTCAGGCCATTTCTGTGCATTTCAGCCCCCACATTTGCCTGCTTTAATTCCCTCCTCTTTCCCCCAAAACACTGGGCATGATCTTAGGGAGCTCTGCCATCACAGAAGCTGGAAGGTTTTGGTCAATGAAAAGATGATATTTTAAAGCTTTTTTTTTTCCTACATTGCTTTTTTTTTTTTTTTTTTTTTTTTCTTCATCCTTTTATGACCTAGGAAGATGCAGAGCTCCTTCTATCCCCAATGACCATTTACTTAATGATTTTCAGCATCCCTGGGAGCGACGTCTCAGGAGAGGCACTGCTTGCTCAGAGCATGTCCAAACACACCACCTCCAGAAATCCCTTCTGACTCCCAACCTTCCACCATCCTGCTGCGTAAATATGAAATCAGAGTCCCTGAATAAAAGAGAACAAGGAAAACAGAGTGGGATATTCTATAGGTGGCAGTGCTTGGGATTTTGTTTTTAAAAAGGAAGATGTTTTTCTTGCATATTATTAATCAAAGCTTTTAGTGCACTTGAAAATCATCCGCTTTTAACAGGAAGCTCATCAGATATATAAAACTGAAGGTCTATGAGAGTGAAATCCCATAAGAGCCAAACTGACCACCACTGGCATCTCATTACAGAGAAGACTGACACAGGCGAGTGAAACTCTCCCGAATCATTACAGATGTCAGCCTGGGGTACATAACACGGCTATGGAGAGCTGCTGCTCTGTGCTTGGACTCCGACATATGGTCTCTACTGTGTTAAGGTCAACCTTAAAGTCAAGCACCAAAAGATATATTTTATGGTGTAATGCCACGCCCAGCTTTGCCAGAAAACTGGCAAAACCTGTATCTGAAAAAAAACCCAAAAGGAAATACCCCACCGCCCGCCCAGGCTGGTTCCTGCAGCCCCATCGGCTCTGGTGGGGAGAATCCTTTCCCTCCACCCCAAAGCCTTTTACATGGGTTTGCTCTCCAGCCCCCTGATTTGGGAAAACAAAGGTCGAGATGGGAGACAAGGTCCTTATTGCTATTAACTAAGCCCATTGACTTTCAAATGCAATCTTGTGGGTTTTTTTCTATATAAATCTATTATGTTGCATCCTTGTTTACTTTCTCACAGCCCCCATTAGCTTAAGTTAATATTCCCATAAAGGAAATTAATTCCACCCCCATACACACATGGAAACACCTCCCATTGGAGTAACTTAACATCACTCGTGTGTTGATATAAAGTAATTATACCACCATAATAACCCTGGGTACCGCTACGGCAGGGAGTGATAGGTAAAGTCCTTTCATCCATTAGAGATCTTGTAACCTCTCCCTACAGATGTAGTTACATATGAAGTCCTAGTCTCAGAAAAGGTTAATTAAAACCTGTAATTCTGGGATGAGCCCAATGCATTGGGGGTCAGGCAGGAATTTCTCCCATGTGCAGCCCTGCACAGCCCCTTACGCTTGACTTAAAGAAAAGATTAACCTTCCAGAAGGGTTCAGAAACCCAACCTCTCCTTTTGAGAGGGGTATTTATCCAACCTCCACCCTCTGTATAGCAGACACCTAAAATACCTGTGTATATCCCTGTTCAGAGCCTAAAGCCCACCCTCGTGACCTGCAGGGTGGCATTTTTGCACCTCTACGTGCAATAGTC
Source organism: Pterocles gutturalis (assembly GCF_000699245.1). Lineage (NCBI taxonomy): Eukaryota > Metazoa > Chordata > Aves > Pterocliformes > Pteroclidae > Pterocles > Pterocles gutturalis. The sequence goes on from NW_010111628.1 coordinate 3,768, forward strand.
ACGGAGACTGGGTGGGCAATGTAGGGAGAGAGGGTCTTTTCTCTGTTAAGAGGTATAAGCTAAGAGTATCCGAATTTGGAAAATCTAGCAGTGAATTTTAAAAATTTTTAACTTATTTTTTTAAAATTTTTCACCCCCAGCAAGAAGCAGGGCACAGCCGGAGTTGGGTTCTGCAGGAGGAGGGAGTTCAGCTGAGCATCTTCAACGCGCTCACCTATTTGGTGAAAATTCACAGAAAGGGCTAACGAACGTCAGATGCAAACAGCTGAGCGCCTCTTTTAACACATCCTCCCTCCAATAATGCTCCTGGGAAGAAGACTTGTAGTCCAACCGTGACCAATCTGTCGACGCTGTTTCAGAGGGAAGGGTCTTGCTTATTTATTTATTCATGAGACACGAAGGGGGATGTTCTAATGAATGAGAGGGTCCTCAGAAATATCTATACACACAGGCACGCGCGCACACATATTTAATATAAAATAACGGATCTGGAGGAGACCACCAACCTTCCGGCTCGGTTTTTGCCATCTTTCCCGCGTGCCGGCGGTGGAGGGAATGTGCGGCAGCCGCGATAAGCCCGGCGGTGTGGTATGCCATCAGTGCTACCTAAAAGCAAATGAAACTGGCATAAATAATTGTGCTGTAGAAAGCCTTTCTGTTGCACCTTGCCTATCACTGACAATTTACATATCTTAGGAAAACCTTTGTAAGCTTCTGTCATTTCTGCACTATTATGTGCCTTTCTGGATAATTACCAGTTAATGTGAAAAAGCAGATGGAAAAAACCTTGAAATTTCTGATAGAGAATCCTCAAACCTCTCCCCTTATCTGTGCACAGCAGCTTCCTGATTTCAAAAGAAGTTTGAAAACCTTTGTTAAAAATGTCCCTGATTCCCAGTTTGAATGAACCAAATGACATTCAGCTAAAATTATTCAGCTTTTTCCACAATTAAATTCCATTATCGTGAACTGCCAAAGTAAAATGGAAGGTCTCTTAACTAATGTGGCGGTTGTTTGCTTGTATTTTCCGTCGTGTGTATTGTATAAAGCTGTGTGAAGTAGAAGGAGGATAAACAATAACTGTAATTTTGCGTCATTGAGTGGGGCATTTTTAGACCCCTCATTATGGGAACGCACTGGGGTTGGTAGGTTTGCTCTCTCCTTCCCCCCCCCAGGGTGTGTGTTTGTCCCTCCCCCCCCCCCCCCCCCCCCCTTTTTTTTTTTTTGTTGTTAATTTGTTTTTCCGCAAAACCCCACTGAGACTGATTGGATATTTCACCAAACCTAAGGAGCAGTGACAGTTTGGTTTTTAGCCCCAGAAATGGTTTCTTTATGCAGTCCTCATGTACTGTGAGCGCTCGGCGTTGGACGAGCACATCCGCTTCTCCTCTCCCTCTAGCGAAGAGCCAGTGCAGCAGTACACAGAGAAAATAATTTCATTTAAAAAAATATCATTACCACAAGCAGGGGAATTGTCCTTGTGTTTTCTCAGTTGTTTTTTCCTTCATTCTTATTGGCAATTTAAAACCAAGCTGCCCATGAGAAAGGCAGCACAGTTTTTTTTGTGTGAGACACAAGTAACCCCTAAAGCCGCGAGGTGGCTGAACGTTGTGCTGCCCAGCTCTGCTGCCCATGGGGAAGTTATTTCTGCAAGCTTTCATTCCAAAAAAAGGAGGAAACTTTCTGAACGCTGATGGCAGGGATTTGCAGTGGGGTTTTCAGTACAAAATGCATTCAAGAGGCTGGTGGGCTCAAGTTGAGTTTTGCCCTGCAAAGGTTCACTTGCTCAAAGGCTGTAGGTAACACTCCCATGCAGATGCTCTCTGCAGTCATGTGCTACTCAACTCTGTTTCACTAAGCCCTGGGGACTTCTGGTCTTTGTAGACCTTTTGGGAAAATGCATCTTTGCTGAGCCAGTCCTGCCCTGGAGCTCAAAAATGTCTGCGGAAACATGGAGGAGGAAAGAGCAAGGAGGTGTCATCGTGGCAGGGCAATGGCACACCAGTCCCACTGCCATGGGATCACTCCTTTGCTATTATGAAAAGAAAACCACATAAATAGTCTAATGTGAACCCACAGTTGTTTAAGCACACAGTGAGGTCTTTTTATATATATATATA
>NW_010111629.1:0-23532 GCF_000699245.1 Pterocles gutturalis
GCCGCGAAAGTGCCTTCATTGATAACACCGGGCGACACCTGAAACACACAGTCAAGTGCAGAGAAGGCTTTCCAAAACTGGTGTGACCCCAATGCAGACGATTAGAAGAAGGAAGCGGAGAAGGCACAGGCAACAACCATCATTAGAGAGCCAGCATAATTAAGAGAAAATTAAGAGAATGGGTGTTATGCTCCTCAGGAATGAGGGAATTAACACCCCAGAGTCACCCAAGAGCTGCAACCACTGCAAAAAAAAAAAAAAAAAAAAAAAAAAGAGGAAACAATCCAGGAGGGAGAGACAGAAATACCAGACTGCAAAGGAAGGTTAGGAAATGGCAATACTCTTCCTATTCATGCATCAGGCTCTATCTCTGGGAAGCAGGAAGAGAGTGGGGGAAGAAAAAAAAAAAATATCCTCTCACCTGCAGGGTAACTAGAGAGACAAATTCACCCAAAACAATCCCACCCGGTTTCCACCAGGGATTAATTAGCTGTTCAAGCGGGGCCAAGTTCTAGCAGAGCATCCTCAGACTGCTGCACTTGGGACGGTCATGGAGAAGGGAGTGCAAAGACACAAAAGGAGGGCTGCGGAAGGGGCAGGAGGAGAGGGCAGCCCAGGCTGGCTGCGAGGAAGCCCAGATGAATGGAGAAAGGCAAGCAGGGACGTGAATGAGGTGATGAATGGTAGGGAGGGCATGGAAGTTTCACACAGGGCAGAGAGCAAAGACAGACCTGAATGGGGAAGACTGAAAGATGCCGCTTGAATGGAAGGGGAAAGAGGGAGGAGAAATGAGGCACAGAGAGAGCCGAGTGGCACAAAGTGAAACAGTGCAGACAGAATAGCTTCTCACATGGACCTGACAAGGCCTTAGAGAGAGAGGCAAGTAACGCAGCATGAACTTTAATCCAGGAGCAGAAAAGCTGCCTGGAGCAGACAGTGTTACTGTCGTCTGTCCCTGTATAATCCCTCCAACATTAGGCACCTCCTTTGCTCCCAGTCAGCAAATTCTCATGAACCCAGAGCAACTTGAACAGCAGACACTGAAAGCCAGAGGGCCCCATCAAAGGGAGCTGTAGCAAAACTGAGGCAATGACATGCAGCGGCTGATGGGATAAAGCACCAAGACAATTACAAGAAGCAGACTAAGAGATGCAAGTTTAATAATTCCCTAAAGGTGGGACAGAGGAACTGTAAGGTTCTCCAGGAAGGCTGCTCTCCCAAAGCTGACAAGCTTCAACACTGCAACTTCACAGGCCAGTTGAGCCCATGAAGAACCATCACTGCAAACAGAAGTGTCTCGCTTTTCCATCTGCCAGATCATGTATCATGTTACATATGGCACTAGGGGGATAGGGAAGGAGAATATGAATAATTCTCAGTTCAGTGCAAGGAGCGTGAGCTGTACAGCTGCTGTAGTGCTAGCAAGCCCTAACAGCACTAACTATTGCTGTGGGTCAAGAGGTCATACCATTTCAGCCTGCTGCCTGACTTGTGCTTCATCCCAGCCGCTTTCCTCTCCCTTTAGTGCCTGCCTGCAGGAACAGCTATCACTCTGGAAGAAAGCCAAATGCAAGGAGGAGAGGTTACATGTGTCTGAGAAAAGTGACAACACAAGGCAGGTCACTGCTTAGTCTAAAAGCATTCAGGCAGGGTTAACACCTACTAAAAATAAATACATAAATACACACAGACATACTATACAGGAGAAGGATTTACTCAGATGGGACAGGCAGGAGCTCAGGCATGCTTGGGGTTCTGCGAGTCTGCACATCTAGGAAACTGGCAGCTATTAGAACTGAATCAGACAGACTGGTTAGCTCCCCACCACTGGCAGCACAAGTCATCCTCCTTCCAGGAAGGGCTGCTGTGGCACCCACGCTGATAGGGACCACAACAGTCACCCCCTCCCCATCCCACACCCAGCCTGGGAACTCCAGCTCTTTTCTGTCCCCTAAATCCAAGTGTTCCATATCAGACAGCCAAGGCAAAGCCACTGACACAGGCTGGTCAACCTTCTTATGCAAATGAACTCAGGGTAATTGGGACAGTTACAATGAATCCCTGGTAAAGTTTGCCTTTGGGCACACCAGTGGTAAATATAGACTGAGCTGCTTTCTAAGGATGGGGGTGAGGGAAGAGCCGCACTGACGGCTTCTCAGAGGGATGCTGAGGACGTAAGCACTGTTTAAATGCAAGGATGCTCTCAGAAGCGGACACAGCACAAACACCCCACCCAGAGCAACTGCTGACAGTCTCCAGGCTGCGAGGGCGCAGTGGCTGACTCTGGCTCCGTCACTCCAGCGCTGACAGCTTTGCCTCTTGGTTATCCCAGCACACTTCAGCCCCATGAATCTCATATACATACTCTACTTTTATTGTAGCCCCCCATGGCACATGCAGCAGCCCTGGAAGAAAACTAAACAAAAAGCAATCGCCCCCTGAAATCCTGTCATGCAAACAAGACTCTTCCCACCCATCGCCAAAAGGACTGAATGGAGAGGAACTGAACACCCCCCGCCCAGCCCTGCCTGGTGGTCTTTTTGTCTCGTGACCTTCCCTGCACAAAGACAACCCCACAACAATCAGACAGGCAACATAATGTGCCAGCGCCGGCTTTCCCAGCCCTTCAAGGCAAGCTGGGGAGGGAAGGGGGGAGAGCTGGGGAGAGCTGAAAGGATTTGGGGATGAAGAGCAGATAGGACGGGCAAGGAAACACCAAGTAGCACTTTAATTTCTACCTGCACAGTCCCACAAGCCAGGATAAAAATAGTTTTAATAAAAGAAACAGAAGAAATGTTATCTCCAATGGCTTAACATGACATTGGAATACCAGCCAGTGGGATTTTCATGCAAAAAAAAAAAAAAAAGAAAAAACAAAAAAACCCAATGCTTCTAAACCCTGTGAACGTCTTTTAAGATTCCCTCCAAGAAGCCCACAAAACTGAGCTCTTTGCTGCAAACTCTGCCAGTTCTACTTGGCTACCTTTGAGATTTAAAGTCTGAGATAGATTAAATATAAAAGTTTTCCTCTAGACTGGAAGAAGATTTTTTTCAACAGCTGCAGACAGCACCAACACACATGGAAACTCTCCCCGGTGTGATAGTTTCAAAGCACAGAAAGTTTCTGCCATGGAAAGAGAGAGTCATTACCCATGCTACTGACTGCAAAGACTAAATGTGCCCCCAGGCCCCAGATTGTCCTTGCCAGGTAACAAGATAAGGGATGTTACTGCAGGACACATATTACGTTTGGGAGAGAGCAACAAGGATCTCCAAGGACTTGTTAGGAGCAGATCAGGAGACCAACAAGGTAAGGGGAAACTCCTACCTGCTGAAATGCCAAGGGATTCTCCCCTGCTCCCCGTGCATGTACAAGAAAAAACACAGATTCCCCAGGAAAGCAAACCAAATAAAGCAACAAGAAATATTGTCTCTCAGGGCATCTCTCAGGGCCTGGATTCAGTGAGCTTAGCAGGGCCCTCGGCTACACTTCAGGGCACTGGAAATACATACTAAATACCTTTACAGGGAAAGGAAGCCGTGCTTTTGCCAAAAGCCAAAATCTGTGTCCCATGAAAACCCAGAAGCCAAGACAGTAACAGAAAGCAAAGCTACAGGAAAGCACTTGTGTGATTTGCAGACACATTAGCCACCCAGGGAGCGTGATACAGTAAGAAATGACCTCTCAGCTCCCACTGCCAGCACCCCCCAGTATAGGTATCCACATCCTTGATTAAAGCACTGCAGTCACACAGGGGAAACCACCTAAGGAGCCAGGAGTGAAATCACCTCCATGGGACGGTACAGCCCATGAAAAAAGACTGAAAGTCTCGACAAAGGCCGCGTGCAGCAGCTGGGTGCAGGAGGCTGCTCCCAAACCCAGCCCGCAGCACACCAGGACACATCTGTCCAGCTGGCCCTGCGGAGGGGGCACAGAGCTGTGAATGACTCTTGCGTATGTCCTGACATGAACTGGAGTAACTGGAAGAGCAGCGGCACTGAGCCTACACACAATTGGCGAACTTCCCACAGCAAGGATCCTGTCTCCTGTCAATCCCCTCCAGCCTTAATCCTCTGTGGAAAGATCCCATCAGCACCGTGCTAAGGGGCAATCTTTCAAGGCAGACACTAACAATTAACGATAGCAAAGATGAGGGAGGAAGGGACAGATGGAGAACAGATATAACCAGGCTCTGCTCATCACACTGAGTGACTTGGATGAGCTGGACAGGAGATGCACAGGCAAGATTTTTGCTGCAGGGCTGAGCAAGGCCAGAGTACTACACATAAGTATGCACGGGACAGGAAATGTAGTGCACCCACAGACAGGTACGGGCCACTGACAGAGTCAGTCTCGCTGCTTGTCCTGACTAGAAAGGAAGCAGCTGTGTCCCAGCTGTGAAGCTGCTTTGGGCTCTGCAGTATTTCTGTCCCATGTAGGATAGGCACAAACCTGCTGCTGGTTTGAGGATTTGTACCCTGACTTCAGGTATTTCCCCTGCAGCAGGGAGAGGAAACTAGAGTTTTGCCTCAGTGCATTCCATGGACAAAGATTTCAGTAGAATCCCTTTTCAGAAATGAGATTACTCAGGCAAGAGCAGGACCTTCAGCACTGTTACCATGTAAGCTAGCAAAATAACTGTGTTAACTGGAAGCTGGCCATCATCTCATTCACCTGTCAACCGAGGCAGGGAACACAGCAAGCCAGTCCAGCTCCCCTGGCCACCACACTCTTCTCTTAGCATTCCTATGCTAGAAAATCTCATTGCACAGATAAATGTTGTTGTATCAAGTAGGGAATTACAACAGACTGGGTAGCTTAGGTGAGATTAATCCCTGTCCTATTGCATAAAATAATAAATTTTACATTATAGTAGTCTTTATTATGGCAATGAAAATTATATAGCCAGTGTTGCTTGCTCCGGTTCTCATTTCTAAAGAGTTTGGAGGCAGCTAAAGTAAAAATTATTTCAGAGACTGCCAGCTGGCACCACCAGAAAAAGCAGGTCCTGGTGAACAGCTTCTCCATTCACTCTTCTCTTCCCAGGCCTTGTGGACCTAGTCTCAGATAAGCTGAGGAGAGAATCCCTCCTACATCAAGGACATGGGACAGTCTAGAGAACTTTGATCTGTGGTGGGGGGCTGATGGGGAAGGGGGGAAATTTCTTGAGGTCTTTTTCAGTCCTATACATCTTGCCACTCCTTCACCCTAGAGCCGCATGAGCAGGCTGCTGTGGTGAGCCCAAGCCAGAGCTCTCTGACAAGGAGCTGTGGTTGGAGCGGCCAGGCCAAAGCATCCACAGTGCAATGCTGCCTTCCGCAGCCCCAAAGAGTGACTAATGCCCACAGATGCCAAATACTTTCAGCGGCCACTGAATTCACCGACTTGAGATAAGACTCCTAAGAACCCTGGGCACTGACTACTTCAGAGACCAAGCCTCCAGAAGAAAAGCAGCTGGGTCTTGCCTGATATCCTTCAAGCAAATACAGCAGCTTTTTTTTACAAGTTGAAAAATGGGTTTATATGAACCCCTAGCAGACTGCAAATCCCTGCAATCACAACTAGCTAGCTTCAGAGGCAAACATTACAACCAAGCACCCCTACTTGCCTCTAGGGGATTTTTTTTCCCCAGCCAAACTCTGCTGTGTTGCAATCACCAGCATTTAGAGAGGTTGTGGCCAAAGAAGATGCTAGCAAAGAATTTTTTCCCTGACTTGAAAGATGCTGGCTGTTAGCAAGGCTTGGAGCCAGCACTTCACCTTAGAAAAAATTAAAACAAACCACAGAAGCCTCAGGGAAAAAGATCATTTGAGCCTGGATAGTCCTTTCTCCTTGGCACAACTTTATGGTGCGTATCACAATATTCTCTCTGCATATTTGCTACTGCTCCTTCAGCCCAGGCTTGCATAAGTGATGAAGAGCTGGAGTATTTGTCTCACAGTGCTAAAGGGAAAAGCAAGAAGCGCCGATGTTTTCAGAGTGCAGCTGCTCAATATCTGAGGGATCATCAACCCTCACGTGCTTGAAAAGTGAAATTTATCACACAAATGGTCTACCAGGGAAGGGGTGCACACTGTATGAGCCTCCTTTAACAAAACCCTTGGCAAAAGAAATTTAATATTTCTATGTCTGAATGCTTAAAGAAACATTGTAAAATTAAAATCAGAGGAAGTTCTTACCCTCTGAAATCAGTAATGAAATTAGCATGGGGCCCAAAGGAAGCAAATGAGGCCCCTTCAGAGGGGCCAGGATTTCATCTTATGTTTAAAACCCCACAGTGGCAGATCTGTACTTATTTTAATGACCCACCAAATCCTTTTAGTCCTCTATATCCCTCCATGAAAGCCTAATAATGAAAAATTATCTACTAAAACTTGGCTTTTCCCAAAAAATTGTATCTGAACAGATCTCAAAAGACAGATATTTCTGTGGACACAGTGAATCTGGACTGCGATGCTCTGTTTTCAGATATAACTTCATTTCACATTTTCACAGCTTCCTTGGAATAACATTTGATACAGAAAAAGTGTAGGTGATACCCACAGACAAAAGAATAACCAACCCTCTGAAACCACAGGGCCTCTCCATTTGTATTGCTTTTGTAACAAATATAGCCTGAGATACGGAATTCCAAGTAAGAGATCCTCAAGTGACTAAAAATTCAAGCAAACCACTGCCATGCAACATTAAATGCATTCATTTTTATAAGCATCAAATTCCACCTACTAATGGATCAGTCATCCTCTGCAGCCACCAATTTACATACCCAGCCTGCAAGCTGCTGAGGGGCCAGTGGACATGAAATACATGAATACATTAAATCTGAAAAAGAAAACTAACGTCCATCGTAATTCAAGTTAACAATCACATTTTCTTTACAAGCAGCAGCAGAGTCCACGCCTGACAACCACACACCCTGTAAAGGCACCCCAGATGCAATGGAGCACTGAACCCCCTACGCGGGGACTGTCACTGTGATGCACAGTGTTCACAACCAAATGACATTGAGGTCCTGCGCAAAGAGGGAACTCTGTGGAGTTATGCTTTCACCCAGTCACTAAAACCCACGCTGTTGTACATTGACTAAATTCAAAGGCCTGATCCTCACTATGGAAGACAATTTACCTGATCATACATTAAAAACTTGGAACAATTTCTCAGCCCTTTTGCCAAGCCAGGCAGCATTACCAGCTTTAATGTAACAGCACTTTTGATCCTGTAACAACTAGAGTGGTGCCGGTACATCTATTATTCCTCCTGAAACAGAGCTGTGCTCTGATACCACACCTACAATTCACTCTTTTTGTGCACAGCTATCTAGAAACAGACGTAAGAGAAAGCTTCTCAGCAGCATATACTCCTTCCATCATCCCAGGGAGGCAAATGATCCTCTCCAGTGCCCAATCCAGGACCAATTACAGCTATGGCAAGGAGAAAGGCTTCTATTTTAAGCTTGTTGAAGAGTTAACTGGATGCTACAGGCTGAGGGATGGACATGGGGGAAAGTCTCCTGTAAACTGGTTCTCCTTTTTCTCAACTGGGCACCATGCAGGTAGACAGCAGCTTGAGGAACGAGGGACAATTCCATGATCAAATGGATTCCACTCCTTTTTTAGGTCTGTAGCAGCTTGTCCCCCACTGTAACAGGATATGATCACTGATCTCCCTGTTCCATGTTCCCACCTGTGAAACTAAATGAACTGATACTGGAGAATGAGCTTTTAAGTCCTTGAAGGGGAAGGGCTATTGCAGTGCTGAATATGGCAAATCCCACCCAGGCCACAGCCACTGCAGTGATACAAGCAAAAACCCTCAGGTGCAGAAGAATCAGGCCCTGAAGGAAACTTAAAAGCTCAGAGAAAAGATGAAAGAAACTGAATGTGGAAAGTTAATACTGCTTTGAACACTAACTGAACAGAAATCCTACCCAAAAGTGAGAGAACGGCAGTTAGCAATCAGGGACTCTTGGCCTGGTATCCAAGCTGTTAGGCGAGACCCACGCCTCCCAAGAGATTGGATGGAGAGCTTACTCAGACTCATCTCACAGGCATCAGCTACAGCAATTTTTGAGAAAGGAAGGGCAGGAGCTGTTAGTTGACCAGCGAGGAAGAAGCAAACACCACTCGTTTATTCACAGGTCTTGCTACTCTAACTTGTTGCTTGCCTCAGTTGTCACAGTGGTAAGTACCTGTTTAAGAAAAAAACAAGAATAACAGCAAAACCACCCCCTGCAGCTAATCCAATTAAGACAAAGGATAAAGTTGTAGAGGTTAATCAGATCTGAGCCATTGGGTCTCTCTCTGCTGCTGCTTAGTGACATATCTGGTGAGCAACACCGGTGAGATGAAGGCCAGGCAGAAACACCAGCGATCTAGCTAACTCCAGGAGAGGAATGCTGCTCCCCTGCTGCACCAGGCAGAAAACAGAGGAGCACGCTGCAGGCAGTGTGGTGGGTGGGCTGCTGGGCTCCAAGCATGGCTGTCCCATTAAAGCCTTATCAAGTGCCAGGATGCTGTGACCAATGGCCTGCATCAGACAGTCCCTACAGCAAAGACCAAGGCTATGCCTGCAGGGTGCTGCCAGATCAGGAACCAGGATGGAAATTTACTCAGCAAGGAAAAATTCTGCCCAGTGTGTAAGCACTGTTCTTCTGCCAGTGATGATGATCTCTTTGGTAGCCAGAAATAGTTTCAGGAAATGATTCCTAATCCAGCGACTACCATCTCCCTTCCTGGAGGGGAACTGGGTCTCTTGATGTAACTCTCCCACACCGGACTTTGCTAGACTCCTCTGTTAAACTGTTCCTCCTTCTTGGTAAACTCTTCAATCCAAGGAAAGTTATTGCCACTGTTTTCCAGATTCTCAAAGGAACTAAGATCCATAGAACCCAAAATTGTAACTTTTGCCCCTCCTGTAGGAAGCTTTATCCTTCCTCTAATGACAGGGAGTTTTATAGCAATCAGCCATGAAACTTGTCAGGACAAAAACTACATTTTATACTCTGGACTTGAAACACAGAACATTTCCGATTAAAAATAGCTCACTTTTTCACTGTCTGCCAGATTCGGAAAGGAGGTGAAAATCCACAGGGACTTGATCTGATGCGTGAAAAAGCAGAATTCTATAGCAGCGAGCATGCATGCACACTTATTTTAGGTCTAATAATAGCTCTACAATAATACTTAGCTCAGCAGAGAAAACCGAAGTGCATTCATCAGAAAGTGGGGGTAGGGTGTGAGTAAAGATAAATAAATAAATAATTTTAAAAAATTATTATGCGGTTTTAATTTTTTGTGTTATTAAAAATAAAAGGCACTTTTCCTGCCTTTGAGATGGTTTCTCTTTCAGATTCCAAATACCTTTATCAGCACTCATGACAAGCATCTTACCGGGATATGGGACGCCCTGTCTGCGTGACCCAGGCGTGGGCACAGACGTGGCCAGCACACAACCTTCCCCCTACAGCAGGGAGCTCCAGATCAGGATCCCTCATTCCACAGCCATGTAGTGGGGCAGCAAAGTGACCTGGTACAATATTCCAACTTACTGCCCTCTCAACATGCACTACCTGCATCTTTCTGAGGAACTGCAGCTCAAGCCTGTGCAGCTCAAACATAGCAAACAGCATATCTTACTCCAGAGCACCCTATGTTCCGCAAAAGGGCCAGCTCTGCTCTTTGGGGTGAGAGTAATCGATCAGAAAAGAAGAGCAAAGCTGCATCATGTATCCCAGTGAGGAAAGGCTCTATGCAAAGCTCTGCCACCGGCTAAATTGACAGACCCGAGCAAAGGAGAGCAGGAATCAGCAGGCACAGCTTTGACTCTAACAATACAGGCAGTTACACATCCAGTATGGAGGGCTACTGAGTAATGCAGGAGTGACGGGACAGAAGGAGGGCTACCTTAGTAATCTCACTAAATGGGAAGAACGGCCAGTCATTCCCTCCCTCCAAATCGGTGTAGGATGACAGAGGCTGGATCATCTATATAATGTTGATAAGCTTCTTGTCACTGGCAATGAACACAACAGCGGGGCACTCAAACACCCCTTCTCTGATGGCACCATCACAACTGGCACACGCAGAGCATCCTCATCGCAAGAGGCAGGTGCTGAGCAGGGCTGACTCTCTTTGCGTGCTAACATCAGAAAAACACCCTGGTGTTCCCACTGAGAAAGAACTCATTCAGCTACACCTCATGGGAACAGTGAGCAGAGAATGACCTCAGAAAGACTACAGCACTCACTGCAGAGTGCATCTTTCCTTGAATGAACTTCTTCAGCTCAGGTTGGGTGTGCATAATTCAGGCTGGTTTAGACTACAAGAAACCATCCAATGCAGCTTTGTGTCAAACTTCCACCCACATATCAGCTACATAATTAATAAGGATGAAAGAGAACATTATCCCAGGCTAGTATTCAGATCCTCAGTGATCAGTAGATCTTGTTATATTCTGTTCAGCCTTAGAAATCAGCAAAACAAACATACTTCACGCATCGTACTACATGCTTGTCATTAAATACAGGCTTATAAGCACATAAAGTCTCTGTTGCTTGCAAATGTGGAGTAATTTTTTGCATGAATTAGTTTGTTTTGCAGAAAGCCCAAAAGTTAATTAGTTTTCACAGTTTTATTACTCCACATGGTCAAATAACAGCCTGGAGCTTCCAGTCAGCTGGAACCGCGTAAGGTCCAGAAAATTCTCAATGTACATTTCAGGACTGTTTACTAGGGCCATAAATCAGCAGCTGGCAAATGACTTTGTGCCCCAGCTCTTCTTGGCCACCAGTGCCAACCCTAAAAGATCCCATAAATCAATGCAGCAACGGCACCTCTCAGTTCAGGGGCCACAGAGGGAACAAAGCTGGAAGATGCCGTTTCAGACACACGTGACAATTCTTTGGGAGACATTTTGGCTCTCACCACCCTGGGAGATGTCACCCAATGCACCTGCCTTGTTGAAGGGGACTGTGCAGCATTTATACCCCAACCAGCTTCAGTCCTCACATATAACTATGAAGCTATGCTGCTGCTCTCTCCACCACAAAAGCTGCCTCCTGTCCCGCCTGACAAGTAGATAAACTGGCCATTGAACTCATTCATAAGAAGAGATGGCTTTGGCCTCGCCAAATGCTGCAGAGGGCCATGAATGCAAGCAGGAGGTTCCCATCAGGTGAAGAGCACACAGGCAAGCCAGTGCACTACAGCCTCTGGGATACAGACTGGCTGAAAAGCAAAAACCTCTGGTGGGGATGTCCAGCACTGGAGAATCCTCTAAAAAAGACAACAAACTATCTAGTTTCTAGAGCTCTAGAGGAGACAACACCAGAATATTTAACATGTTGAAAAGCAATCCTATACCCATATGCACAGACATCCCCAAACAGTTCCCAGGGCTGGCAAGTCCAAGTGTGATAAAGCAAACGTGCAGCTCAATAAAGACTCTTCAGACACTCAGTTTAGGTTGGAAGGAAGTTATTCCTCCAGCCATGGTCTCCAGGCACAGCTCAGAGACCAAAGATAGCAGCAGCAGGACCATCTCCCATGCTCCTCACAGCAGCCTCCCCCAAACGGGCTGCCTAAACGCACCAATCAATGCAAAATAAGTGTTCCTCCAAAACCCAAATACTATTGTCAGAAGACACATGAAGGAAAAATGTTTGTGCCTTCCCTGCTGATGGGTAGGAGAACAACCCAAAGACATAAATCCAGTAACAACAAGAGTGTGCAAAAGCAGCTCCTCTATTAGCAGCCAAGAGGGAGTAGCTGAGGGAAGAGGCAGCAGTTCAAACAGAAGAAGGAACCACAATAAACACTTTAATTTTCCTCCCCAGTGCAAACAAAACTGAAAAGCAACATCTGCCCATGGAGACCACTGCCTGTAGTAAGGAAAGATGCTCAAGGCCCACTTCCCGTTATTTCTCAGCGTGAGGGTAAGTAACCATGTCAGAGGAGTGGCAGGAAACCCATGGAGGGAAATAAGTGTCTGGCTCTGTTTCAGAGCCAAGGGGCAGAACTAAAAATCCACTTTGCTCTTCAAATCCCTTAGGACACACACCATTTCAGTACCAGCCCCAGCAAAACATGCAGTTGATGTTAGACATGTAAAGGGTCCAGGACAATTGTCACACTTGTTTTCAAGTGCTGTGCTAGACCAAGGCAGAGCACACAGCATCAAGCCCTCCAGTAGCTTCTGTGAAACTTTCAGTTTTTCACCTCTTGTAATATCGATCCTTTTTCTGCCAAGAGGTAAGCATGGCTACATTCTGCTGGCTGTAGGCTGTCATCAACAAGCACTTCCACTACAATCATATATCACAAACAAGTATGCTATGCAAAGCAGGGTCTCCATCAGCACTGGTACCTAATCATGAAGGATCACAGAGGCAAAGAGATGTTTCCTTGTGGAACACTGCCCTGAAGAAGTGCATGAGACCAGAGGTTTGATGGTAGTCACAAACAGCTTTGCCTCCAGCAACCTCATTTATTTTTTCCTCATGTAACTCAGGAAACTCTAGAGTATACACTACTGAGTATGTCGAGTATCAAAGAACATGAAGAACAGTTCCTAGGGGTAAGATTGATCTTGCTTGTTTAACATCAGTTTCATACATCATCACTCTTCTCACCAGCAACACAGGGTCACTGAAGACAGCTGTTCCTAAGCAACAGGAACATATACTAAGAATACACACATCCTCTGTGCCTTGCTAGTGCTGGGGTTTAGTTTTAGAGTTGAAGGAATTCAAGGTCCAAGTGAGATTTCTGCACATTCTCTTCATGATTCCCTGGCACACTGAACAACCCCACACTATATAGGCACTGATAATTAGTCACTGCTAATTAAGGTCACTTACAGAGAATTTACAATTTTTTGCTGGTTTGTCCTTTCTAAAGAAGGAAGAGGAGCTCCTACTGGGAAGTTTTGGGTTGGCCCAGAGCAGCCAACGAGAGCACAACGGCAGCCCTTGCACAAGACACCTGACATAACACAGGGACAGCCCCAGGCAGAAGTCAATCTCCAGGCTCCTCTACTCCAACACAGCATCCAAAAAAATGCTTCACAGGCTTACAGTGTGTTGGATGGTTGGATTTCATGGAGATCTTTGGATGATCTTTGCCCCATACAACAGAGAAAGTCCACTTTTCCATCTGAAATTACTGTCAGAGAAGTACAATTACCCAGTTGGAATCTGTCCAGGGCAGAGAAGGTCCCGACTGGTCTCAAAAAACAAGTATCAGGACAGGCGTGATCACAAACATTCAGGACTTTCACTACACATTTCAGCAAGATGTATTATCTTCTGATAGAATATCCCCAGAGCATTCGGAGATCAGCTTTCCTCAGCAGCCTGTATGTGCAACGCTGCAGGAAAACAGCCCATCATCTGCACCCCATCAACTTTGCCTCACGGTGTGTTGGTACCAGGCTGATTTCAGACCAATACATGGTACAATACCTAGTGAGGAGGCAGAAAGAGATCACAGCTTCCTTGGCTGCTGTCAAACTCCAACACGCCCACTGCTGCATTTAATTTGCGAATGTGCCCTGGTACATTTGCACTGACTGCAAATACCAGAAGGCAACGGGAACATCATACTTCCTACCACAGAGGAGAAATGTTTGCTTTCCAGGTCCGGTAAAGAGTAATTTTAAAAGGCCTGTAAATACTACAGGCATAAGTGATGATGGTGTAGAAGAGCACCTCCAAACTCTTTCTACTCACTGAGCAGCTGGTTTGTTCCTCTGGAGACAGGATGATCTCTTCCCTTTCTCTGTCATAACAGAGCACACAGAGCACAATGCACCAGCTGATTTGCGGAACAGCATCAATCCACTCTGTGTTTATGGCTTTTTCCCCCCCTTTCTTTTTAAACATGCAGGCTTAAATGTTCTTATTGCTTCAGTGATTTTCTATGTGCAAGACAGGATTTGAGAACAATGCATTAGCAAGGATCCATGTGGCTGAAAACCATCCCGCACATTCAGCTGGAATGGCAGAGTGCACGCTACCAAAGCCTCGCACTGCAGCTGGGATGAGAGAGATACAGCACTCTGAATGCAGCTCACCATCCGGCTCGGACGCTGTACTCTAACGTGCAGGTTTCCAGGCAGCTCAGACGTGGAAGGTACACAAATGTGTAATGAGTAGGAAGCCTCCTGAGGCTTTTACAAATCTACAGACATCAAGCTGCCAGTAACTCACGAGCTGTGGAAGACTGACTCAGCCTCCATGTGCTTTTCGGTGTGTTTGTTATGACTCCTTGAAACATTTCAGGAGATGCCTGCTTCTACCAGCACAAGCTCAATAGTGTTGTGCTTGCTAACCACTGATGTCTGGTTCATATTGATGGCTTTTACTCCCAACTCTTTGCCCTAGGCAAAGCCAACAGTCTATGTACAGGCTGGTGGGAATGGAGAGAGGAGTATCCGAATAGCCAGAGAAACAAACCTTTCACACAGCAGGGAAGGTGTAAATACAGACTATCCCAGAGCTGGCTGGTGTTCAGCATACAGAGGTATTGGAAGATTAAGGAGGAACTTGGGAAAATTTTGCTTCTCATCCTGCAAGAGGCAGGAAGATCATTAATAACCTCCAAGTAGCTTTTTCATGCTGAGCCATCACTCCAGGGTATCGTGGCTAAAAGCCAAATCTCGGTATAAGCCTTGAAGTGCTGGGAGATTGCCATCCACTGTAACAACACTGGGGATGGACACAGGCTAAGCCAGGCATGGTAACAGACAAGACATTTCTCTGCAGAGGGAATAGTCTCTCAGACATCTATTTGCTGCTCAATGCCTCACTTTGCCTCCTTGATGGAAGGCAGGATAAATTCCCCTCCCCTCTTTCCTGGGGGCTGCTGTATTTAAAAGAGCCTCTGACAGAAGGCAGCAAGGGGTTGATAATCCATACAGCATCAGTAAACCAATCTCCTTCAGCAAAAACAGATCCTCTCTTACCAGCCCATTCTTCCCTTCAAGTCTGTCCACAGGGCAATGAATTTGAAGGGACTCTCTTTTTTTTCCCAACCCCATAACCCAAAGTGGAGGAGTCAAAGGGTTAATGCTGCATGACAAAGGTCAGCGCAGTTTGGGGAGGGAGGAGAAAGGGAAGCATTGTGGTCACAGACAGCAGCTCCCTCCTACCAAAACCCAAAGCCACTTGAGAAATGTAAAGTGATGGCGTTGCTCAGAAAAAAAGGTCCTGAGAGCCCTGCCTAAATCCCAGGGCTTTATCGCTCACAAAAGCCCAGCCCCTTGAGTCATTAATCGTGTGCTCCATGGCTGGGCGCCTCAAAGAGCAGCAGATGACACATGCCCAGCTGCTACCGCCGCCGCCCCTCCTCAAGGTAGCCGGGCAGAGGCAGGTGCACTCCCAGTGCCCTCTGCTTGAGACTAATCTATTCTCGCTCCTTGTCCTGTGCCTTTCATCTCCTCCAGCAACCCACGCTGACAACTGTAAATGAGATTAGACTTCAAGGCGTGGGGCAGATGCAGAACCCCCTCTGTGCATTGCCAAGAGACCCTTATAGCTTTTAAAATGTCTTTCCCCTTTACAATGCACAGCTCGGTGGAGGGGGAGAAGGGGGCAAGTTTCTTGTCGCACTCACAGAAGCATCTAATACAGCAGGCAAGGCAGACCCTGGTTTTAGGGTCTGGATGCTAATCTGTTACCACCATGGACAGTCTTCCCACCAGCACCTCCAACCCTCCAGTTCACATCAGGAGATGAAGTAACAATTCTATCACTATTTCCTTCTTCCAATTCCTATAACCTCCTCTTTGCAGCATCACTCCATTTAAATGCAGACCCATGTCCTGATGAACACTCATCTAAAAAAGCAGCGATAGTCCAAAATTCAGGCAAGGACCTGAAGGTCACATACAACCCTGTGCTCAACCCCCCTGCCTATGCTGCTGCTCTCACTGCCATCGTTTCCTATTCCTCATCCTGCAGTTTCTGCTCCTCCTGCTCCCAGGGACCCACACAAACCAGTAGTAAGACACAAGCAATTTCCCAGAGAAAGCAGTAACATCTCCAGGCACAAACCACTGCCTAGAGCTCAGGGAGACCTGCCTGGCGAGCTCCCCCAGCCACAGCCGGCAGGGGTTAGCCAGCAACAACAGTCAGGGAAACTTCTTCAAAGGGAAGTGTGATGTTTAGCTCAACAGTGCCCCAGTAAACATGCTGGAATTTCTTTCACAGCATGGGAAATAGTATGTCCTGCCTGTGTTAAAGACTATCCAGAGAAAAGGGATGCAGTTAGCATAAAAGATCATCGAGTTCAAAATAATTCCTCTTCTCCATTACCACCAACCATGGTCATAGCTGGCCTGATTTTATGGATTGCTTTGCAATTCAAATTGTGCATGAACCAGCCCTGGATTTAAGAAGGCTGCCAAGTCAGCGTATTTTCAGGCATATTTTAATGTTGTATGAGACCATGGCAGAGCAGGTTCAGCTGCACCCACTGCTGGTAGTGTCAGCAACTGAACTCTTCCTGGCAAGTGCATGTCTGGTCCAGGGTATCTCTACAGTCTTGTTTCTGAGCTCAAGTTTTCCATTAGCTGCCTACACAGACCGGGTAGCTTGGCATCTCTCTGCATTCCCCATAAACTCTGTTCATCTGTTGCCATCACACCCACGTACAAGTCTCAGGAAGGAATCCAGGATTTCTAAAGCAGCTGCAACAAAAACACAGCCTGGATTGACAAGCAATAGGATCAAGGTGATGAGCCAGGGAGGAGGGCCTTTCTGAAGAGTTTTGAGTGTGTCTATCTAAAACAAGTTTGTTGTCATGACTACAAATCGGAGTACAGGTGAGAAGAAGTAAGAACTCCAAGATGAGGGCCGATAATATTAATTCTTCCTTGAAATCTCAGCAGCCATGGGGATGGGAAAACAGAGAATATGATACAAGCTCTTGGCATCAAACAAGGCTAAAAGCCACCTCCAGAAGGCAGGTCTGTCCTTACAACAAACATCATCCTCCTGGAGAGCCCCCTTCACCCAGCACAGCCAAGGGCTGGATAATACTGATTAGCTGCAGTCATCTCTAAAGCAGGGGCACTGGAGACATGGAGGCAAAGAAGGGCACCCAAGGCCCTAGAAAGGACACAGCAAAGCAGAAACAGCCCCTCAGGAGACTAATCTGCAGATTCACTCTCTAACCATCAGATAACTTGGCTTCAACAAGGACAGTGAGATGTTCTCATGTCTGCCTGCAAGGCAATTAACAAGGGATCTTATGAGCAGAGAAAAGTGTGAAACTGTCAGAACCTGCTCCTGGGACTGTCACATCTTTAACTTTCCCAGAAGATTAACAAAAAAATGGGTTTTTTGGCCAGTGAAGAACAAACGAAGAAAACCCCAAGTGATTGCAGAGGGATGGAGAGAGGCAAGCTCTGCTCAGAGCTTGGATTCCACATGGAGACAGTGTGGAGTGCTCAGCGACAGGGCAGGCTCTGCAGAAGGCAGCAGATGCGGAGCTAATGTGTGTGTGGGGGTGGAGGGTGTTTATGAGCACAATAAATAAATGTATGAATCTCTATAAAAGTTCCCATATAAAAGTGAGTTAGAGCTGCCCGAGAGCCATGGCCTCATAATAAAAAATGCATTTCGTAAGCACAGCATGAAGCAGCAGCTGTACTGTAACTGCCTGGCTGCAGCACTGAAAAGCCACGTGTCTGCCTGCTCCCAAACTCCTGGGTGAAGTGCTGACCCCACTAAATGCAGGAGGAATTTTGGTACTTGCTTTAGTGTAGTCAGGATTTTGCCCTGGGAGGGGCTTCTCTGAACCTCAAAGCCTAGGAAGCAGTTCTGGATCTGCCTTTTTGACAAATTTAAGTTCTTTTACTTCTTAAAAAGAAGCAACCTGCAAGTGGTGGAGATATTGTTTTGAGCCACTGACAGTTCCCAGTGTGAGAGATTAGAGCTGGATAAAAAAAAATGAAAAATTCCTCCAGAAAGCACTGTCAGTCACTCCTCCCCCAAAATAAACAAGCAAAAAGCACTGCTTTATGGCTGAGCAGCAATTTTCATCAAGAAGTTCTGAATTTTTAACTTAAGATGTTGGAGCGGGTCATAAAAAACCCAAACGCTTTAACTTTGTATGTCTGCATAGCAACCTGCTTTGTTGTCAGTAAACCTAAATAAAAGTATTTTAAAAAAAACTCTCATGGTAAAAAAAAATAAAAAGCATCAATAATAATTTATTTCCCCCCTCAAAGGCAAGGGGGGAAGTGCTGACCCCTCCCTCGCACTGTTTGCTGTCATACTCCATCACCTCAGAAACAAGAGACCTGCAGACTCCCAGCCTGTGAATTCCCAACTGCCCTAACACTTTCTCCAGAGGCTTCCCTTGCTCTGCTGCTCTCCCGGGACATGGTGAACACAGCTCAGAGGACGGCTATCAAACTTCAGTCCCAGCCCACGAGTCACAAATGCACAGGGCACGTGAATCTTTCACCACCCATTTCCACTCTAAGCACACGTCAGGCCAGGTCATATCTCCCAGGGAGAGCTGCAACGGTTCCAAGTTTCAACATACAGGCTTTCTCTAGTTATTAAGACTGTCCTCATGTTTCACATGGACGTCAATCAGAGCTAAACAAAACGCTCCCTTCTCCTACCAACACAGAGCTGCTGGGAATAGCAACCTTGTTCCATGACAAACAGCAGCTTGCAATTCACTGCAGGGCTAATTGCATCGCATGGCTGATATAATGCTCAAGGAAGACGTCAGCTCCTTGGCTTTCCCCACAGGCAACAAGGACATTATTGATTTATTCAGGACTTATGACTAGTTGTCACAGGTTGCATTCTCTTTGATAATAAAGCCTTACAGACAAGGCTTAAATTTCAGCTGGAGCCCTAATTGAAACATAGCTAATTATTGAAGGTCTGCCTTTACAGCCCACCCCCTTGTCACTGGGGTAATGTTCTGTAAATCCAACAGTCAAACTCTCTCCTCCCTTAAAAAGAAAAAAAGAAGGAAAAAAAAAAACATCTACTATTCAAGCAGGTCCAGTGGGAAATTACAGATTCCTCTCTTTGAGCCTGAGGTAGCTACCAGCCAAGAGCCCCATCCCACAAGGACTCAATGACTTCAAAGGATGCTTGTAGAATCAGGCTCCAAATTAAGGTCGTTTGAGAAGGGGGAGAATTCAAAGTGGCTGGAACAAGCATTCAGCCCAGATCACAAATAATTCAGCCCAGATCACAAACAATTTAACTTGCATCCACCTTGTGAGTGGCAGCGTACCCTACGAGTGCCAGCGGATTCAAATCCACCACACAATTTAGATGTGACGAACAATTACAGTAATCCAATTCCCAACTGCCAGCTTGCCGGACTGTACAACAACAAATGCACTGCCGTCCAGACACATGGATTAGCAGCCGGGTATAAATGAGCACTCATCAGAACAGGCAGTCCAGTTACTAGCTGAATGATAACGGGACTCCCAGGGTACCACAGACATCCTTTTGCAGAAACTGCATCACAGCTTTTAGCTTTGCAGTTCAGCCAGACACAGAAGCAAGATTACTGCCTCATAAAGCAGGGACAAAATCCCATCGGAACTTTAGTATTGCCAGGACAATCAGAGTACATCAGAGGAAGCTCCCTTACAGAAGGTGACATTACACGCACAAAAGTTTATGACATCAAGAGAGCTGCAGTTTAGAAGCAAGTCAACCCTAGAAAAATCCTTCAGTTTATAGCTGCTTCACATTTCAACCTGGCAGATGGAACACCACAAAGCAAACATGTCAGTTAAAGTAGCTAAATGCTTAATTTACAAACTAGAATCCACAAGCCAAATTCTCAGCAGCTATAACTCAGAGCTGTACAGAGCTGTGCTGAGTTCAGCCAGCTACAGATCCAACCCAAGGCACTTACCTGACACAACCACAGCCCTTGGTACAGAAGCAGTTCCTTTGCTAATTCTGTGCAAGCTTAAAGCAGCAGGTCCTCCCCTGGAGGACGTAACCGCAGAAGTGAGTTTAGCAGCTGGGGAGCCATTTCAAATAATACAGTGCTGGTTTTACAGGTCCTAGTTTGCCTGCCTCAAAGAATAGGAGATCCTTTAATCCACAGAGTAAGGACAGTGCAACTGGCAGCAAACAGAGCACCTGCTGCAGCACCTCGGCTCAGACCCTGTGCTGGGAGGGATGGTCAGGCTGGGCCCGCTTCTGTCCCTGGCTACTCTGCAGAGGAATTGAGAGAAAGGCCCCAAGCTGTAGCCATAACTATGACTTGCACACCAGCATCCTGGGAGCTGAGAGCACGGAGCACATTACACCTAGACTGTATTTTAAATGCAGGGAAAGTCTAGTACAGAGGAAATTAACTGGAGGTTAGACTCTTTGCTCACAAGACAGAGACAATATATCAGTTGTTCACATACCTGATCAAATAGGGCTTTCCAGTGCTGAGAGGCAATGCATAAGGGAGGAAAAAGAAGAAAAATAAGGTATAAGAGCAATGACATTAACATGCAGTAAACTGTGGAGGTATATTCTAACAGAGAAATAACCAAATGATTTAGTGCCTTTTCCAACATCCTTCTTCATCCCAGAATCACCTACCCTTCCGGGGGAGGAGGCAGGGGGAATCTACCAACCACAGGGAGGACAGTTTTCATTTACAAATCCAAATTAGGATGAACTCAGAACATTCATGTGTTAATTCTGTTTTCTCCTGCTTTGTCTACTTGCAGGCAAGCAAGGAATAAAAGGCTTTTTTACTCACAGGGATCAAGAAGGCTTGGTGCATATTGAGGGGAAGGAGGAGTTAGCAATGGTTTTTCAGATCACTTTCTGAGGTCCTGCCACCCAACACTGACCTACAGACCCCCTTGTCGGTTCTCAGAGCCTCGTCTGCTGCCTGCTCCTAACTCTGGCAGGGACTTGCTGCAAGGTCTTTGATAACACATCAGTTCTTTGAGCCTGACATGTTCACAAGTAATTCCCCTTGCACAAGGTGGGAGGGGTGAAGGCTGGAGAGAGCCCGTTACAAGCATTTTTTGTTCTGTCAGATCTGCCTCACAAGCTCGGTATAGGAGGAAGCTCCATTTCAAGACGGATGACCATGTGAATGCTCCACAAGTCCTTGTCACTTGGAAACAGAAAAAACAGGCTGGCAACTGGCTCCAATTTATTATTTCTAGAAAGACCAATGTCAAGTCACCTCCCTGCCCTGCAGAACAGGTGAAATTCCTAATTAACTGATTCAGTTTCTCTCTCTCCCATCTCTCCTGGATTTGGGGGCCAGCTGAGACAACTTCCATAGGCAACAGTGGGGTAACCACTGGCTTGCGGTCCCCAGAAAAAACCTGCACATTTCCAGCTCTCCTGTCTGAAGTACTGTCCAGCACAACACTTTGTTTCTGCCTCATTCATCTTCCCAGAAAAGCAAAATGAGAAAAATAACAAACATCAGACTCATATACAAGCAAATCTCCTCACTGTGCTATACGCAAAGCAGAGCTCTGGTAAGAGTTTTATCTAGTCCTGGAGGAACATTTCCTTTCACGTGGTAGGCAGACCTGAAGCAGAATTGATTGGAGAGACAGTGGGATATCAGGCCACCGAATTCCATTTAATCAGTTAAGTTGCTGGCTCCCCTCCCCCCCATGCCTCTATCCATTTACAAACTCCCATTTATCATCGTAAATCAGCCCAGTACTTCAAACAGAGCATTTTGGGACTGCTTGAATCCTGGCTTTGTGGAACACTGCTGCAATGACATCACAGCTGAGCTCTTACACACTGTCAAGGCTGTGACAGCCAAACCTCCACTACGTAATATTTTTGTGGTTAATAACACACAAAG
Organism: Pterocles gutturalis; assembly: GCF_000699245.1. Classification (NCBI taxonomy): domain Eukaryota; kingdom Metazoa; phylum Chordata; class Aves; order Pterocliformes; family Pteroclidae; genus Pterocles; species Pterocles gutturalis. The sequence continues at coordinate 21,841 of NW_010111629.1, forward strand.
AGCTGACCTTGTGTCAGTTCTTCGTGGCCAAGCCAGAGAGCTTACATCAAGCTTTCAAATGTAATAACAACAACAGAAAATCAACCCCCAGTTAGGTCTCAGGGGGGCACGCTCCTGGCACAGAGCGGTTTGAATTTTCAGAGATGATGCTCTGTAGCCTGCTTGTTTCAGCAAAAAAATTACCTATGAGGAGGAGGGCATTTACACCACTTCCTGTGCTTCTGACTTGCAGATGATACATGATAGCCCATCATCTATTGCCAGGTCTCAGCAGCTTCCTATAACCAATGCAACTGCAGGCACTAGCTCCATTTTGTTGATTGCAGAAAACAAGGTACCCAGTCAAATAACAATGCAGATCCCAGCGTAAGTCACGGCAAGACACTGCAAGCTGGATCAGACCCAAGCTGTCCTACCTCAAGGTCAAGCAGCAAGTCAGTAGCAGAACTAGGACAAGAATCTAGAGTTCACCAAGGAAAGCTCAAGGTCTCTCCTGTCTCAGGAGCCCAATCCTGCCAGGCACTCAGCACTTCAGCACCTCCTGGGCCCCTGGCAGGATTGAATTGCTAATGGCTGCATTCGTATAGAGGCTGGAGTAACTCCAAGGGCCCCACATGTATCACAACAGGAAATCTTTCTTGTAGACTATCCAGACAAGCACAAGATTTGTCAGGGAAGAAAAGGTCACAGTCTGAGGTAAGCAAGCACTGGGATTTCAAAACCTGGACTGTGAAAGCTCCTGGGAGGCCACCCTTTCTGAGTGAAAGCTACACATGCCCCTGTGTCTGGCACGCTCCTCCTTAGGACTGACTGTCAGTGTTCAGCAGAGGTCAAACTGCATCATACGTTCCCTCCTGACTGCACAGTGCTCAGGAATACAGCCTGGGGAATGCAGCTCTAGCAGGCAACTGCACTTCCTCCGCTACCCTCTGGGAGGAAAATCCAACAGCAACCAAATTCTAGGTGACTCAGAAGGAAGGGCTGAGGGAAGAGGAGCAGGCACTGCCCCTAAGCAGCCCCAGCTGGGTTCCTCCAGCAGTGTCAGAAAGGTAGAGGGGGAAGGGGATGCGCCATTGCTGGAGGCTTAGTTCACAAGTGTCCCTGTCATGCCGGTGCAAGACTACAGACAGAGTCCTCTTCAGAAAGTATTGCTGCTTCATCCCTCCACAGGCAGGAACAGAGCCTGTGCTTACCTCTGCAGACTGAGCATTTTGCACAGTGCTCATGCCAGCAGAGTTTGCTGGGAAGGAGAGCTGCGAGCAGCCCTGGGATGCACCAGGAATGCAGGATCTGCTCGCGTTCACTCCGTCCCAGACAGGTGCACAGCAAGTTCCTGCCTCCGGGACCGGCAGATGCAGAACTGCCACCTCAGCTCTGCAGGGTTTGCTGCTCAGCCTGGCAGGAGCAGATTCAGAGCACGCAGGACCACTTAGTGTCCTTCTAGGCTGAAGGAGCAGAGGCAGAGAACCGGTACCAAGTTATCCCACCCTCAGGTGCAATCAGAGCTCAGAGGATGGAGAGAACCTATCAGCCCTGCCGAGCTGGTGAAAAAAAACTTCCTCGGCTGTTTGTTGCTCGGAGGCTGGAAGAGAGAACACGCTCCCGAGAGCTCCCATTTCACATCTGTCACCCTCCGAGTGGCTGGGACTCTGGAAAAGCTCCCTGTCCCCGGGAAGCCCCTCAAGCCAAGGC
>NW_010111630.1:0-47425 GCF_000699245.1 Pterocles gutturalis
GAAGAAATAGAATTTCTTCATAGAATATATAGAAATATAATATATAGAAATAGAATTCTATGAAGAAATAGAAGAATTTCTTTTCAGTGAAAGCCACAGTAAAATAACACTGAAGCTCTACAGTTTAACTGACGAGGGAAAAGAAACCAGTCAAGGCAGAAGTTCCTAAAAACACAAATATGATCAAATCCTTTGACAGTGTTATAGGTCAAATACGTTAGAGCAGAGCCCAGCATTTTATATGTAATTTTTCATTTATTTTACACTAAAACAGGAAAAGAGGTCCTACATTGGCTTACTTACATCACTCTAGCACCCAGGTCATGACAAGCAGAAGTTTCACCCTGCTTGCCCTGGGATGACCTGACTGTGAGTATCTACAACTCAACCCCTTTACAGTCAAAGGTTACAGGTACATGTTCAAACCGTTAATGTCTAAAATCAGGTGAGCCAAATCCCACCCTTACTGTGTTGGATATGCATGACTTGAAGCTCCTGGCAGTTGGGATACTACTCAAATGTTACTTATATATATAGTGATTTGATGAACTAGGCTAAGCACAAATGCTTTTGAGATCTGTCCTCAAAAGACAATTTCCTATGAAAAGCAGAAGTAACTTAACAAAATGCAGAAAAATGACTGGTGTATGTCTTGTTCAAATTGTACAACTTATTGATCATGTTTTAACAAAAATTTTTGCCACTTCCAACTTTGTTCAAATCTTAAAACATTTTATCAAGAGACTGCACAACTACTAATACCTGCTTCTGCAACTGCATATGGAAAGACAGATCACTGCACTTACATGTGAATCGGTTGATAAATACACATGATCATATCTCAGCAAAATTTGCTGATAACTCACAAGCAGCATTCAAACAAATATTACTAGAAGGAACGTCATTATTATTCCCTGAAGTTAAAAACATTCAGGGAAACAAGCTCTTAAAACTATGCTGTAAGCTTTTATTTTTCATTTGCTTTAAAGTATTTCCTGGAAACAATGAATTAAATGCTTGTTCAAATCTGATAAATTTGAAGGGACAATGCCAATGGTTTTTGCAATTCCTTCTATTTCAACACTGTGCATCAAGTGCTGTAACCCTAACTAGGATAAAATTATTTCTCTTGTTCATTGGCTTAACAGTAAGTACAGGTTTGTACTTACACACAGAGCACTGCAGACCAGCACTGAGACATCTTTGGCTTATTATTAATTAAAAGATTTCACAAAATCTTTTTAAGTCTTTACAAAGACTTTTGTGGGGGCTCAACTGGAACCCACTTAACCTGCATGCTCATTCTCTCTCCTCCTATCATCCAGGATACTATTTCTTTTTCTCTGCTTCCTCCGATGTCCCTGCAGAGGGGAGGGTCCCCATGTGAACCCAAACCTAACCAGGCTATCTCCCATGGGGTCTCTGAAACCCTTCAGCTTTTATGTCAAGTGTTGGTCATCACTTTGTGAGCCTCTCTATAACAGATCAAATTGCTGGGACGGCGACTCAGCAACACTGCTCTTAAAGCTGCAGCCACTGTTACCTTCTCTGTATCAAAGACACTCATATTTTCTAAAGGACCTAATGATTGATGTTGGCAAGTGTACTTTGGGGGGAATGAACATACAAACAGCTTAAAAGGGTCTTCTTTCCCTTTTCAACCTGATTTTACACTAAGGAGTCAACACCAGTTCCTCTGCTTCTCCCTCATGGCTGAAAACACAGGACTCCAGCCTCTACTTTAACTAATTTTTTTAATCACAGTTCTCTACACTAATATATTAAAAAAGGAAAAAAACAAAACAAAACCTTTGCAGCTTGGCACTCCAAGGGTCAAACCCACAATAATTTTGTGTGGTTAAGTAATAAAGCCACAGGGGTAGGAGTGACAAGAGGAGAGCTAGAAGTATTACTACAACAGAAGCAATAGCTGCTCTTGTGCCAGATTCTGGAAACATTACTTGCCCTAATTCCACTGAGAAAGACTGCTCGTGATAGTAATCATTCTGGCACTACCTGTCTGCACAATCAGCCTTCTAGTTCCCAGAGGATCTCCAAAAATCACCCTGCCCTTCAACCCACTTGCCTTTCGTAACACAAACATATTGTGACACATCCCTTAAAACCAAACAAAACCCCCACCAAAACATTACGCATACCACTTTTCCCTTGGCAAAGGATGAAAGAACAAGCCACATGTGAAAGATGTTTAGTTATGCCATTTACTTACAGCACTACTGGCAGGCACACAGTCACGATGGTGATGTGAGCAGCGTAACAAACAGCACAGAATGTTACTTCCCGATACTTCTAGAAAGCATAATGACTGGCATCCCTATAAACGAGCGATGATTTTCTACTACTTTTATTAATACTCACACCAGCAACACATCACATTTCATTAAGAAATATAAGCAGAAGGGACAGAGTAATTGTATTCCTCTGTATTGGTTCTTGTACTGCTCTCCTTAGGACTATCCTAGAAGGATTCTGGGGTTTGATAGTGCATTGTAGCACTGTTTTCATCTGCAGTGCGGGGAGCTCAGAAGCCTACACACGAGGTAAGGAAACACACTGGTAACGTAACTGCTGTTTCAAATGAGAGGCAGAGGCAGTGCCAGCAAATACTTACCCTCTTGTCTCAGGTGTGTTGCAGCAAACTTGTATTGGTCATATGCAACTTCAAAATTTGCATTCCCCACCTAATTAAAAAAATATCTGGAGCACTGCAAGTGTGTTGTTGTTTCCTATTTGCATTTGTTGTATATGTTGACTTTCCCAAGTAAAATATTTTGCACAAAAATTAACTGATTTTAGAGTTCTCTTGTAATGTGACTAAAAAACAATCCAAAAGGCAGTCTCCTCATATGATCATCTACATATTATCTAGTATAAAGCTGTAGCAATATACTGTTAAAAGAGACTATTTTTCATTTTCCAGACTTCCAATGTCTTGCTGACTTACTAGATACAGACTGAATAAGCCTCAATTTGACATGTCAACCAAGAACCACAGCTGAAGATTTTTTTGAGGTGAGCTGTTCATATGCACAGTCACTCCACTGTGTGTGTAAGATCATTTACACTAAGGACTTTCCAAACCACAGCAGCATCCAGAGACAGCTTGCCGATGACCTTCTGCCATGCACCGCACCCACAGTGTGCACATGGATGCTGGAAGCACTCACGCCTTTAGTTTCTCTCCACCCTTTATTCCCAGGGTTAGGTGATTATGGGATTAGGAAGATAGAGGGAAAGTAGCTGGTTAGTGAACAGGCACAAGAAGTATCTGTCTAGGAAAGAAGCATCTACTGGTAAGTAATCCTCTGTTCTCTTTGAGTGACTGTCAACACATACATATTCATACCCTGGGTGACTCTGAGCATTCTTTCACTAAGCACACAGGTTACAGGCTTGATAGGTGTATCTCTGGAGTATCTCTGCCAAATGGCACATCGTGCCTCCCAGCGTCTGATGGCAAAGTACTCAGGAAAAGAGGCTCCAGGTGACTGCTCTGTACATCTTGGGAAAATTAAAAAAGAAATTCTACAGAAAGACTCCGAACTTTCACAAAGTCTAAATTCAAGATCTTGCCTTCACCAGATAAAAAGGTAAAGCAGACTAACATGTAGTGAATAGAAAAATACTTCATCCCTGCACACATAAAAGGTTAATCTCTTGATTTACGCAGATCACAAGATAAGTGAAACAGGTAGTGTGACTCTTTCAGCCTTTAGGAGAAAGTCTGCCTTAAACTCCTGAACCTCTGTCATGCTCCCAGACTCCTGGGATGGTCACCAGAAAGGTCACATTCACTTAAGGATGCAAAAGCAAACAAGGGGGCACAGTCTCAAAGAGCTTCCTAAAAAGAGATGGCAGCAATGAAAGTTCCATTGAGGTCTCAAAGTAGAAGAAATGTCCTAAGCCATGAGGGAACATACCTGTGGCCAAATGGGAAACAAACAGGGCAGCCTTCTGCCGTAAGGCAACAGGGCAAGAACAGCTGCAATATTGTGTAGCTACAAAATGTAGTCCAAAATAAATGGAAAGCTCCCTAAAATTATAAGGTCTAGGTGCTCCCCACGTAAAGATACCGATCAAATTAGCCATAGACATAAATAGCAAAATGGTGAAGACCTGAACTGTCCTATCTAATTTATCTCCACACCGTTTTTCCCCCCTCAACTTTCTGTGGAGGAAGATGACTGGAGGAAAACCACATGTCAAGAAGGCCAAGCAAGGGAATATGAACACAACCAGCACCCATTATAGGGACAAGACAGCTCTGGAGTGGAAGAGCCAGCTCTTCTCAAAGGTGTCTGAGGTGATTAGAAGAATCCCCAGGGAGCCACTAAACATAAAGCATAGGCTTTAAAAATGCCACACCAGATGTCCCACTCTTGGTCTGACAGCCTGAAACACCTCAGATCTTCCTCGTGGTTCAGCACTCCATGAAGACACGATGCTGTCACATGAACCTGACAGAAAGTCCATCCCTCCCAAATAAAAAAACACCCTATGACACAGTAGGAAGAATCTAGCAACACCCTGTTTATAAAAATCATTGTCATGTTGTATGTTGACTGCTGCATGATGGCGACAATGTGTGGGAGGAATATTTGGTACACACACACCCAACAAACTCTGTATCGCTGCCCACGGCTGTGTAGATGGGACTTCTTTGGGGACCCAACAGGCTGAGCCCTGAGACTGTCCAAGTACACAGAACTGACCCAGAGGAATAGAGAAGTGTCCATGACTGCAACTGAAGATGGCAGTAAAGGCTAGATGCCACCAAAAGGACCAGAATTGACCGAAAAAACATGCCCCACATATACTGGGAGTCTTTTGGGAACATAAGCAGGCTGGCATCTTGGATGCAGGCTGCTCACAGTGAACTTGACATGAGGTGTCTTGCTACTCTAGCACAAGAAACAATACCAGTTTATATCTCCCCAATCCTGAGATGAGAAGGAATCGACTACTAGTCCCTACATTTTGTGGTCAGAACACCTGCTGCTTTCTGCCAGAGCAAGTTTTCTCTGGAAAGAAAACCTGGGTTTGGAAGATAGCAGTTTAGGAAGGATGGGACATGTACAGCTTTCTCCAGGGAGAAGGGAGCTCTTCTTTCTAGAGCAGAGAAGGAAGAAAGGAATATAGGTTATAGCATATTAGAGCAAGTTGCATATGGATATCCCTGGTTATTCTGCCTCCTTCTGTGATCCTAAGGGAAATCACAGCTGAGGAACAGACAGGAAATGAAAGACACAAGAACCTAACCCATATATATCTACAAAGCTGAAACAATTCACTTCTGCAGCTCTAGGAACACCTGACAACTTTACAGGAGGGAGAAGGGACCCAGGATAGTGGTTTTATGGCTTCAATGTCCAAATGCAGAAGATAGCGCAGCGTTCCTGTTTGGGAAATACAAGCTGTGACACTACACCACAGCCAAAGTATGGCAGAACTTTGATCACCACCCACATTAGCCTCTGTGGACTCCTCAGGCAGAAAAGCTGTGTTGTGAGTAAACACTTAGCTTGTCCAGAGAAAGAGAGTAACCACAGGTGGAAACTGCAGCTCAGAAATACATTCTTGCTAGACCTGGCATTAGAAATCCCATGGCTGTACCCTGGGCTGCTCTCCTCAGTGTGGTCCTTCTCCACCTCCATTACAGACTGGCTTGGTCAAAGGTAGCAAGTGCTCCTTGGTATTTTCTGTGGGAAGAAAAGTCTCAGAGCTTTGAACAGGAAAGTTTGAGTACAGCTTCAAACTTGGGAATTAACTACAGATTGTCATTCTGAGCAGCTGCAAACTAAGTCATACACTTTTTCTTTTTTATAGCAGCAGATAGAAGCCTGAATATCTGGACATGGAGCTGAGGACAGCAGAGATGCCTGCTGTCTTCGTGCTCCTTTCTGGCCTTATGGCTGAAGTCTTATCAGATTAAAAACTTACAAGGGTTGTATTTCTCACTTAAACAGAACAAGAACAGGCATGTTGGTCTGGAAAGGTGATTAACACCTACCATGTGGTGCAAGGCGCAATGCCAGAAGGTTTAACTAAGGAAGCCATAAAAGCAAAAAAAGGAGAATGAAAGAGATACAATTAAATTATCATAATGAAGATTAGTACTAACCAAGAACAGCTGTGACACAGTGAAGATAGCAGTGAAGGAAGTTCTGATATAAACCAGCATCCACGTGGAACAGAGGTGCTTGACAGTATGTGTTGCTCATTTATATCACATGAAGTGAGCACTAGTAACACACCTGATGGGTCTAAAAGTCTCTGTTTCAACTCTTGGCTGGTAGGCCCCAGCGGCAAATACCATAAGGATGTGACTCAAAGGACAAACCTATTTTCCAGTGGCAACTGGATACTGCTATTGCTACCTCATTACTGCATGCAATTATTTTATTTAATCAAAATAACATTTTTCATTTGTAGCCCTACAAAAAAAAGTTTAATTAAGCATTTGCAATTAGTGATGAATTACGTAAAACAAATCTATTACCTTCTACATCAGGGTCTCCAAATGGATTTAATTCTGCTGTGTCAGGATCACCAAAAGGGTTCTTACTAGAGTTCGCCAGATCTTGATCCTCTTCGTCCAGAAAATTAAGTTTATTGATAAGCTCTAGAAACAGGTTGGAATATTGTTTCAATATAGATACAGACTGTTCATCTAACATATTTCAAGCTCAAAAAGCCCTGTATCAACAGTCCCGCAAAACACTGCACCAGGGTATGGCACGAACTGCACAACTAAGCTAATGCACTTCAGTAAGCACACCAACAAAGAGGGAAAAAAAAAGTGAAATGAATTAAACTTATCTTAGCTGATCAGAACATTATGTAATAGAAATGACTACTAAGAAAGCCTTCAGTTATCTTCATTAAGTAAATGTTGCAGAATATCAAACAAGCTAAATACAGCAATTTCTTTTTGCTTGTTCACATACATGTTAACTATCATCAGGAAATTTCAAATTTTGGATGTAACATGGACATAAAATCAGAGAATGGACATTTTGTCATGTTAGAGAGGTCAAGTATTACTGACTACACAACTACTGTTTTAGGCTTGGGGTCTGGGTTGGGGTTTTTTATAATTTTTTTTTCTTTCTTGTTCATTATTGGATGTCAACAGAGCTGTAGAGAAGATAGGCTCTTTCTGTATCACGTTGTTACCTGCTGGATGCATTACAAATTACTGAGAGTCATGCTGGGTGGAAGCACAGAGATAAAACTGACAGCTGAACACAAGCAGGAGTCAAAAGGTAACAGGTCACAGTAAATACAGACAATCAGAAACAGAAAGAAAGGAGGAAAGCTCATAGACCTTCAGAGGAACTGGCTGATTTAGCTGAAGGCATATTTGCTCGCTTTATGTAGTCATCTTGATCTTCATCTAAGCTGCTCAGAGCATTCAACTGGTTTACAATTTCTGTAAATAGAAGCCAGTCAAGACAAACATAAGGCAGGGGCATTTAGTGAAACAGAAGTGGAAACAAACACTGCTACTAGAAAGAGAGAGTGGAGGAGAGAGGTCAAAAGAGAAGATACTTACAGTTAATTAAAAGAATAAATTTAGAATGAGTCCTTACAATGATACACCTACAGCAAAGCACCTGTGTAGATGCTTCAGCAATAACTTAACAAGAAACCCAGTTAACAGACAAACAAAATGTTGCTGGATTCCTGGTGTCAGCAACAGTAATCAGTTTTATGAGGATGAGTACGCATACCAGTTCAAAATGTACTGGATATAAAGACTTTTCCTGCTCTTGAAGAAAACCTGAATTTTAAACCATTGTCAATCAACACGAAAAAGCCCCAGAAAAATTTACATCCCTCCCAAGCCCTTAGGGCTACAGACAACTAATACATACACATGCATTTTATATATTTTATTTATTTATACACACACACACACTCTTGTTATTTAACAATCAGTCACCATTAAATTCTGACCTACGACAAGTTGAATTTATCTAATAGTTCTAAAAGTTATGATGCCTATTGTGTTATGAGAATGCACAGTGAACATATGTATTGTTTGAATTTTCTACTGTAAAGCTATGCAAGTAACACCTTACTGTTTGGTAAAATCCTGTTTCACCTTCTATCCATAGTGGAGAGCTCTGAATTACCATAAACCAGTGATTTTTGAAAAGTGTTTTTGTTTAATTCTAGCCAAGACATTGATGCCTCCATAATTCTGGAAGGAAGGAAAGAAGTAAAAACCAGCTAGGTCTTAGTGGCTTCCGTCCCAGGGGGAAAAATTTCTCTCTGATCCTCCTAAAGCAGTTCTGTTCACAGCATCTGACAAATGCAGTTTCTGTAGTAATGTGGATTGAGCCTAGGGCATCTCTGAAAGACCTCAGGCACAGGTTTCTGTGGAGAGGGGACAGACTTCCTCGTCCTTCCAGCTGACAAACAGGAAGGAGAAACCTGTGCAGGAGAGATGATCTTGCTCGTTGAATATAATTGTCCTGCTGACAGGCTTTTTTCATCTCCTGCCTTTTCCCAATGAAATAGATGTGTTCTGGTGTCACCACTGAAGTTAAAGCTACATAGATGCCTTTATAGCACATTTCTCACGCCAATCATTCCTTGATTTCCTTTAAACTTCATTTCTTGTGCACACCTGAAGTTACTTTTTTGTAACGCTTTTAGTTTGCTGCTGTTGGGTACTTGACTTTGTCTCAATATGGCTTTTGTTTAGGAAAGCAAACGTTTGTCACTGACTCTCATACAGTAATCTTAATTCTATGAACTAATTGCAAGGAGCAAGATATCAGAGTGAGGCAAAAATTGAGTAGTATCACAACTGTTCCAACTCATGTTGGTGCCCACAGCCACCTAGTGCTCCCTAGCAGGGGAAACTCATGTTTTTAATACGGCAACACCTTCACTAGCTGATGCAAATCTTAATTTCATGCCTTCACTGACAGTGTAAAGAACCTGAAGCCAAAAGCAGAATCCAGAACCTGAAAATACTCCAGCCATATGGTTAAAACCTTTTCCAAATTTAAACTGCTTTGCTAAGATATGCCAATCTACAAACTACAAAGTGAAATTATCTATTCTGCCAATATTTATTGGACATAGTCTATGCTGACAATGACAAAGCCACAGCAGAATTCCTCTTAACCACATCTCCTAACTGTCCCTGACCTTAAAGCAAAAATCTACTTAGATGGGATTACAGTTATATCTATCTACACAGAGTTAATTTTACCCTCCTCACTTCCTTATTTTTAGCTCCAACAAACAAGACTGTTGTCCTAAAAAGTAACTCCAACACTGACCCAAAACTCTTAACTTTCTCAGTATAAAATCATACATACACTTTAGAGATCTGAACTATATAATACAATCTTCTGGGAATTTCTAAGACTCAAGATACACAACGGAAGATTCCTTGCTACACTCAAATAAAACAGAGTTGACCTTATAAAGCACTAGTACAAACGAACTACCAGTATAAAACAGGCTGAGATGCTGACATGATTTACAATTTATTATACCAGCATGTGAAAAAAACCCCAAAACAATTACAATTCCATTTTTATTGTCAGAAAATAAAAAAATTTCAGAGCTTTGAAAAGAGGGAATTCTTTGATGCGGTCTGAATCACCTGGTCCTATCTGCCAACCTAAACACCCATATGCACTACAATGTTTCTCATTACAATATTAAATGGTTTATGTCATATTTTGGAGTGTGGAAATGTTAGGTTGGAGATTTATGTCATATATTATCTTCTATAAATCTCATTATCTACAAACATATATTAGCTTGTTCTACAAGTATGTCACATAAATCACTGGTTTGGTTTTTTTTTTTTTTTTCCATTCTTCTCCCTTGCTCTTTTTTTTTTTTTTCTTTTTTTCTTTTAAAGCAGCTTGGTGCTACTGACAAAGAAGACTAAAGGTATCAGAAGTTTACATGGGAGCTATGGTTTTGCAAATGGCAAGAAAGGGTTACACATATTGCTCTCCAGAAGCCTGCTCTCGAAACATACTGGGATTCAGACTCTTGCAACAGGTAGCACAAGGGCACGTTGCTGTGACCATGTGGCACCCCAGGACAGTCACCATACTTCTGAGCATATGGAGCAGGAGGCAACTGTCAACTTCAGCATGAGGCTCTCGGTATCAATTAAAACATCAAAAGAAGCAGTATCTTCATTACTACCCTGAGTTTGTGAGTTATGAGCCACATTTCTTCAAGTACGTTAGGATGCCTTGTCTTCAATTAAAGACTAAGGACAGGACAATTCTGGGAAGTTAAATTAATCTATATTAATAGTGTAGAAGCAAAATATTTTAAACATATTTCATGGCTACAAATATAATTTTCAAGTTCACATAAAACAGAACAGTTAGGTGGAGAGACAGCTTTTATACATTAAAAATTTAAACAAGAAATATTGGGAAGGAAGAGTAAAAGTCTGAGATGGAGGGAGATTCTTTTTAAAATGAAAGTCATGCTTTGAATGGGAAACATCTTTCAGCCTGATCTTAAGGTCAGTTGCATGCCAACTGCTCCCATGTTGACCACACCAAACTCCACAGTGCTTTTGAGGTAGGTCACTATTGCACCACTCATTTCATAGCTGAAGAAACAGAGGCACAGATACTTACCCAAAGTTAGGCAACACATCAAGGAAGAGAAGCAGCACTTCCTAACTCACCTGCACCATCTAGAGCCCCATTCATCTTGTCTCCCTTGTTCACCTAGCAGTGGATATATTTGTTCATCTATAAAACTGCAACTTTGGGCCCAACTAAAGAAATTAACTTTTGTACACTGCAAAAATGAATAGTGTCTGTGATAAAGATCTGCAGCATCTCTCATAGCTGTGGCTTGAGAATGACAATGTTTCAGTCATCAAGTCATCCAACTTTTCTGTTAGAAGACCTTGAGTTAAAAGTAAGACAATAATCCCTTCTGCCTTACTAATTTCCTTTTTCAAACCTCACTTACAAACATTAACCATGTAATACTCCCATCATTCCCGTGAAGTAGTTATAGTCAGTATCCCCATTTTACAGTTGGGAAAACAGGCACACTGAGGCAAAGTGATCTGCCGCAGGGCACTCTGAGTCAGTGAAGGCATTCCAGCTTGCTCGGCTGCCAACACCCTAACATGGCAATGGATGAGAAAATGTTGGAGCAGCAAGCTTTCAAAAGGGTTATGTAACTGTCTCTACTAACTTTGTGGGTTTCTGTGAACACAATTATTTTTGAAAGAAATTTTAAAAAGAGTACTTCATTACATCAATTTTGTTCTATTTCCTTCTTTCTATATTTCTCACTGTTTTTCTACTGTGATTCCTACCTCTTTCTCCCTTGGTTCCTCAGCTCTTCTACTTGTGTTTTATTAGTTTTTCCCATTCATTATATTTATTACAGGAGTCACTTCAACTGCCAATGAAATCATTCTTGAATACATGTTGAAATAGATTCTTTACATTTTATTTATTAATGTTTACTTATTGGCTTATGTTTTATGTTCTCCCATTTGCCTGGGAAACTATGTGCGCTCATTCTCCTTCAACACCCCTCTCATTCCTCTCCTTGTCAAACACAGGAAAAGTTAGCTAGGATAATGAAGCAACTCAGCTGTCGTAGTCGACACGAGAAGAAAATGTCTAAGGCTGATCTTTCTCCATTCAGGTTCACTTAATGATGCATCTACAAAAAAACCCAACCCAACCCTCCCATCTTCTATCATTAGAAAACAGTATCAGAACAGGTTGAACAATTAACAGATGTTATCGGTAGTTAACAGTAGTTCATATTTATTGCTTCTGTCTTTCAAGTAGGTATAATAATATTTGCTTAGAACAGATAATTTTGGCCTTTACAACAACTGATGGGGAAGCTGAAATGCCTCTAAAAGAACTTGCGGGAGGACCCTGTGTTGCACACCAGACAGCTCACCCCTCCCCATCTACCTCCAGAGATGTTCACTACGTAGACAAAGGACAGTGGATAGAGTAGACTAATCTACATCAGCTTTTTGCTTGTTCAGGAATTGTTTGTTGGCTTGTTTAGATGCTGAACACTGCAAAATCAATAAACTTGAGAAGCAAGATCTACTGCTTTTCAACTACTGTCATCTGCACACAGGTTTTCTGTAGCAGACCTCAGTGTGGTATCTAGGCATATCTTGATAAAACATTTGTGCACAACAGTTTATACAGACTTTATGTAGCCTCTTCTTTACGTGCACTTCTCTGTGATTATTGGATGCCCTGGTGAATATGTCAGGTTTTGTTTGGTGTCCTGACATGCACCTGAACTATTCTGGTTATACTGGGAAAGGAGAGGAAGACCTTGCAGAATGACTTCAGTGTGACCAGACTGGTATTTTCTGCTGCCTGACTAACAATACATTATCTCTGAAATATTTCATTCTGGAATTTCCAATCTGGTCTGTGCCAGCCAAATACAGTATAAGTAGAGATTTGGTCACAGTACAAAATGTTTAATTGAATATGTAAAGCATGGAGAAAACATATTTGTATCCTTTCACAACACTAAACATAACTAAGTAATAACTACTTTGGGCTGAACTTTTCAATTGCAATGAAAGCTCAAAAAGAAGAGATGTAACTAATGTGTCATAATACTAAACCAACGTTCCTCAGGATTTTCAAGAACATATTTGACAATTCACTTCTCTGCTTGGGATGCTCTTCCCCACCTTAGAGAAGGATCCCATTATTTTAACAGACATTTTTAAAGAGCACTGGCAGGCATGAAGGCTGTCACCAGAAGTTCATTTGCCTTTTCCTGACTCTTTTACACTAAGAGTTCCTACAGAACTCATCTGGAGCAGTATTGCACAATGATCTCCACCACCAATTTAACATCATCACATCCCGAGCTGACTTGCATCAATTATTTCAGCTATCCTGGACACAGTAAGCACTTTCATCCGTAAACAATTCAAATGTAGTTATACTATGTCACTTCAAACAACCTTACTATCAAATTCCGTTAAAGTCCTTTGACAGACTCCTGATTTCATTTCCACAAGACACCCCCAACCAAAAGGCAGAAGTACGCTGCCTGGAATTACCATGTTATTGAGTAGAACTCAGCACCTACCCACAGCACAACTAATTTCTCAGTTATTCTCACAGTCTTCATTATTTCACTTCAGCTCATCTTCTTGCTTTCTTGCTCACTAGCCCTTTCCCTCCATCCTTTTACTCCTCTGTTCACACTTGTTCTTTGCTTCCCTAGACTGCTACCTACTTAGTGCATTCTCTCCTAAAAACAGGAGAGACACACACACACAAATCAATGCTCTTCACACAAATATCAGTCATAGAATCATTGAATGGTTTGGGTTAGAAGGGACCTTAAACATCAACTAGTTCAACTCCCCTGCCATGGGCAGGGACACCTGCCACCAAACCAGGTTCCTCAAAGCCTCATCCAGCCTGGCCTTGAACACCTCCAGGGATGGGGCATCCACAGCTTCTCTGGGAAACCTGTTCCAGTGCCTCACCACCCTCACAGGAAAAAACTTCTTCCTAATATCTAATCTAAGTCTCCCCTCTTTTAGCTTAAAAATATTAACCCCCATCCTATCACCACACTCCCTGATCAAGAGTGCCTCCTCATTTCTCCTGTAGCCCCCTTTAAGTACACGGAGGCTGCTAGAAGGTCTCCCTGGAGCCTTCTCTTTGCTAGGTTAAACAACCCCAACTCTCTCAGCCTGTCCTCATACGGGAGGCGCTTCAGCTCTCTGACCATCTTCATGGACCTCCTCTGGACCCTCTCCAATAGGTCCAGGTCTTTCCTGTTCTGAGGGCTCCAGAACTGGATGCAGTACTGCAGGTGGGGTCTCACGAGAGTGGAGCAGAGGGGGAGAATCACCTCCCTTGACCCACTGGTCACACTTCTTTTGATGCAGCCCAGGACACGATTGGCTTTCTGAGCAGCCAGTGTACATTGCTGGGTCACACTGAGCTTCTCATCAAGCTCACCCCCAACTCCCTTTGTCTGCACTGGCACAGCATCAGTCTTCCTGTGAGGAAGAGCCAGGGTCTGAGCCTCCCCTCATGTTGCTGCAGTGGGCTTGCACTTGCCCTCCTGGCTGGGGCCTTGAAGCTCTTCTAGTTATGCTTGGAAGAGAATCCTTCTTTTTGTACTATGTCCTTAAGAAAGATTTAGGAGAGAGTTGGATGCAGCATTAAAAGCCGACAGGATGGGGAAAACAGGTTTGCAAGGAATTCTCTTGCTGTGCTCCTCCTGTGTGATATATCCCTCACCCTTCAGCGCTCCTGCAAATACTGCTTGAGCTCATTAGCATGTGCAGGGTTTCTAGGAGGTGAGTAATTGTGTCCTCTTAAATTCACAAATATTAAATACTTCATTATAATAACTAAATACTAAACTTTGTTGAGTTGTGGATTGGTCCCTCTTCAATCAAACTATCCTAAATTTTGTTTTGATTTGGATTTTTTAAAAATTAAATACAAATACAGCATAAGGATAAAATTCAGGGAACACAGCTGGCAATGAGCAAAGGGAACTATATTCTACCATTCGTGTGGCAAAACCAACCTGTAATTTTTGCAGCTTTTTCCTCTTGATTCACTCTGTTTTCTTCATCTTCTTCATTGTCTTCCTCAAAATCATCTAGATTTCCAATGTCAGCTTGTTTCATACTCATCAAACTAGCCAGGCTTTGCATGTCTTCATCCCTAAATAACAAATTTCAAACCAGGCATTAAAATGCAGTCTGTTAATACCACATCTGATACTACTGCATTATTAAAAATCTTTTAAATATTTTAATTCTTTCTTTTCTTCAGGGTGGTCTCTGATCTCAGATCTGATCTTGGATATAGTGAAAGAACAAAATTAATACACTCATGTATATTAATTTCTGAAGGGAATGTTTTCTATTAACAAAATTCTAACAGGTAAAAACAGTCCTGCCATGCAGTAAGAGTCAATTTAATGACTGCTTCTCAAAATTTTAAACCAGTCCAGAAATGCTAGTAAACACTTATCTGGTCTCCTTTGGTTAAAGTGAAAATGCTTGGTCAGACCTACGTCCATATGCTGCATGTGACACCTATCACTACATTCATTCAGAACTCCTGACACTGTTACTGAAATTAAAACTCCTTTTCTAAATATCTGAATTCATTAACAAGATAAGAAACCATCAAATATCAACGGCCAATTTCAATTCCTACTTGACCGTATCTCATATATATATATCTTTCAGATAACTGTATCTTTCATATCAAAAATATGTTTGATGAAAAGACAACAAGCAAAGATTCAGAAAAATTGATGTTCTATGTCTATTTCGTATAAAATCAGGACTTTTGAAGTACATTATGTCATTCTTGAAGCAACAGCAGTCTTACCTCTTCTCTTTTAAAACCATTTCATTAAGTTTATTTGGATTAATCAGATTTTTTTTTAGCTCCTTACAATAAGACAGACTGGAGACTGCCTGGCTATGGAGCACCTCGCTGAAAACATTTTGGAGATCTTAGCGAAAAGCAAGCTCAAGGCGAGCCAACACCATGCCTGGACTGATACTTCTACAGGTCCCTTCCAACGTGCATCATTCTATCGTCTTTGATGCTGATGATGATAAACCCAGATGCACCAATTTTGTGCGTAACAATGCTAAGAAAACTATACAAATCATTTTACATGAACCATGTATAGGAATAAAAATGACATACTAATCATGCCTCAAATCTGCAAAGAAACAGAGGCACTTAAAACATGAGATTAAACTCAGTGATTTAACATGTTGTCAAAATAAGAAACTCTTTGGGGCAATAACTTCCTACTGTGTGAATTCAAAGTAATCAGTACTACAGAACCCACAATTACATGAGACAACTAAGTATTTCTATTAAAAGTATTAATAATAATAAATGTAAACCAAGCAACTATCATGAAGTCACAAAGACCTTTCTGTTCATGCAGAATCCTCAAGGTTTCATCTTCCTGTTTTGATAACCAACAGGTTAAATCAACTCTTTTAAGCACAGGGGAAAAAATGTAGCATCCTATAACTGCATTGATGGGTAGACTCTTTTATGCACTGAAGACAAAAAACGGGAAGCAGTTAGCACATAGATCTTGTATACCACATGTTCGTGTAAAGTTTAGAAATTAAAAGGTCTCCAAAGTACTATTTCTTTTTGCTGCCCTTTCTGTATTAATACTTTATAATTTTTTTCCTGTGTTTTAGGAATAAGATTATTTTTGGCGCTGCACAGCAACAGGTTGCAGTATTTTCTTCATAAAGTGCATAAAATTAAAAGTGAATCTCACTTTATGGAACAAAAGAGGTTGAAAGAGACCTAAGTAAGCCTTGGCCTAGCTACCTTTTCTTGTATGTTCATGTATCTGACACCTGAATTCTCTCTCTTATTTTGACTAATAAGACAGTCTCTATTTACACATACTGGAAACCAATGCTTTCAAAAACAGCTTATTTTTTTTCAGGTCCCTGGTTTAGGGCAATATTAAAGCCCTGTTGTTAACTTACAGTCTGCCTGATTTACAGTCTTCAGGCTGAAAGCTACAGATTTCAACAGGAAGAAGGCATATGTGATCCTAAATGGAACAGCTTTAACAAATTACGGCCTCAAAAAGCACTAAGGGCCTAGAATAGCTATGTACTGTATAGTTCATGGATGCTGGTTGTTCCAGAAAAGTTAGGAGGTTATCAGATATTGACTTTTCCATTCCCATTTTCAGGTGCAATACCACGTTAAACCACAGCTAAAACCTTCAAAATATCAATCCTATATGGTAGGCCAAAATGTAGTTCACAACAGGCTAATTGGGGAAGGGAAACAGTCATAGTAATTAATTATTATTAATGCATCTGTGGCTTTCAAAGCATACAGACAAAAAGCCTCTGTGTCAAAATGTATGCCTTAACATGGCAGTCTGGAAAGCTGTTTGTGCAACAGTTTTGGGGCACTTGTATTGCAGTGGGCAATGTCTACAAGTGCATTCAGAATACTGAAAGCTAGAAATAAACCATTAGCGTTTAGGAGGAAAAAATAAATTTTAAAAGAGGTAAAAGAACCACTGGAGCAGCAGTTTCCCTATCTACTTCTTTTTGTTCTGCCATTCTCACATTCCCATATTCTAGAGACAGAAAGGACAAGCAAAACAGGATGGGTGCCAAGGGATCCATCCTCCAGCCACATGAAGTTGTCACCATCTGACATCTTGAATCTGACAGAAATTGCAGTACAGGCTACAGGATCTGAAAAAATAATCTGTATCCTCTGTGCTCCAAAGGCTCTTGAAATAAGGGACAGAACAAGGTGAGTAGGGGGAGTGGTAATCAGTGCCCAATTGAACTTTTTTCACAGAATGTTCTTGTGTTCAACTCAAAATCTTACTTCTGACTCCACCCTCTCTCACCTTACAACTGGCTTTGTCCTCCTTTCATTCTTAGAATCATAGAATCACTAAGGTTGGAAAAGACCTCAAGCATCATCAAGTCCAACCCAACACCACCTAACTCACTAAACCATGTCCCTAAGCACCACATCTACACGTTTCTTGAACACCTCCAGGGATGGTGACTCCACCACTTCCCTGGGCAGCCTGTTCCAATGCCTGACCACTCATTCAGTGAAGAAATTTTTGTGAAAAATTGAGCTAAATCTTCGTAAAGTATAAACAGGTGACATAAAAATAAGTTCTCCTTCCCACATTTCCCTTGCAGACTGCCAACAGTACTGTTGGGTGAACGCACATGTGGACACAAACATACACTCCTGCTGATTTCAAACCTGTAGATACTTTTAAGCTGCTGTTATTTAAAATGTCTGTAATGGCAGAGAAGCAGTCACTTGTCTCTGAAGAACACAAGACTAAAATCAGAGTGAAACTATTTCAGCATACCTCTCATTCCTGCCATACTTAGTTTCTTAGCTGAGTAGAAGTCTTTATGTGCTCTGTATCCAAAGAATTTTTTTTTAAAAGCAACACAAAGCAGGCTATCTGTTTAAAAAAAAAAAACAAACAATCAAAAACCAAACAACTTACGTGGCTTTTCCTTCCCTCAGGAAAATACAAGATAAAGAGAACTGCAGTGTGGCAGATACCACTTTCTTAGACAAAGGCTTGAATTTTAACTTGACATCTGTCTGTGTAGGCATAGGGCTTGCATATTGCTTCATATTGATGCTGCTGGTGGCAAGCGCTTTTCTGCGTCCAGAAGGAGATTCCTGAAAAAAAAGGAAAAACAAAACTAACATAAAAGGTGCTACTACACTAAAACCTGTGGGTACATAAAACAAAAAATATACTTATTAAATTTGCATAATTTTTTCATGTACACAGGCAGCAGGGATTGCTATGGTCCTTTCTAGAGACAGAAACCCATTTCTTAAACTAGGTCAGCCACTAATGGTGGCTCTTTGAACACTTGCTTAGCACAATGAAAAAAAAAAAAAAAGTTATTTATTGTGATTAGTGGTCTTCCATATGAGATCCTAGGTCTTTAAGGGCTTGAGCTTGTAGTAGCATCCACCACATACATCCATTTAAGTGGGAATATATCTCCATTCCTGTTTTGTCCAAACTTGGATAGTCCTGGACTAGGACTTCCAAACTATAGAAGACATCGGTTTCAATTATGCATACATTTCTTTACATAATGGTATGAGGCCATCAAGGAAATTGAACTGCTAACTGTGTTCAATGCTCAAATATAATGCCTGAATATTTTTCAAAGCAATGGTACTTCTCACTAGTGTTGTACAAAAGAGTGACAGGTTTCTGAAAGTAAGTTTGACAATACTTCCAAAAATAAAAATTTTGCAAGGGTAAAAAAGAATCAAAAGCAAAAAAAGAGAAAGATAAAAGCCTAAGTTGTATTTCAGAAGGCTAAGTTGTATTTCAAGATAAAGGCGTTGCTCACAGTTTAACAATTCAGACAAATTAATCTAAAATGCATCTAAGAATCTACTCTCTTGTTCCATCTAATATCAGCATCACTAATAAAGGAATGATTATATGTAATAAAGCTCCAGTAACAAAAATAAAACAAAAAAGCCCTGCCATTAACTCTTTTGAAAAATTTTCTCACAGTAAGACTACATTTTACTGCAGTTGACAATTTGTATTGAATAAAGAATACTAATTCAATCGAAACATTCAAGCATCCTTTTTCAAAGTACTTGACATTTCCGCCCAGTAGAACAAGTCAGAATGTAATATGTCATCCCCAAAGAATACCTTCTTTAAAAAACTAGCCTTATCTGTCAGATTATGCACAGCAATATTATACAGAACTATTAGTGCATGTAGATACCTTATGAATGAATTTCAAAAATGCATCAAACACTTGAGAAGGATTTAGTCCCTCTCAGAAGAACTACTTAAGAATATGCAAATACTCTCAACTGAATCAAGTTGAACAGATGCGACTGTCACAAACAATACAAGTGCTCAAACACGACTGTCAATCAAAGAGCAAGATTAAGGTCCAAGGTTCTGACAATGTGTAAAATGGAAAGTACGATCAGAGGGTTTCAATTATTACACAGATATGAACAACAATAATCTGTTATTGTGCCGTACCTTTAGAATAACTAAACATTACAAACTCATTATACCACACACAAGACTTATTCAGAAAGCAATGTGAGAGACATGACACTTCTTTTTTGTGTCCTCCAGGTAAGGGAAGCAGTTTGCATCTTAACAGCAACTTGTTTCATAAAGCTAAATTTTCAATACTCATATTATGGTGTAAAAATGGTGGTCAAGGTGAATAGAAAGGAAGTTTGCTTAAACCTCTTCTAGTTATTTTTAAAAATCTTTAGAGAAAACTAGCATATATAATATGGTGTGCAAATACTGATGCAACTGGCATGGTAGAAACTATTTGCCTTTTCTGACAAACAGAAAAAGAGCAATCAGAAATTACAAAGTAACTTGGAGCTACATGGAGAAGACAAGGGGCAACGGGTACAAGTTGCAGCGGGAGAAGTTTCACGTCAATATAAGAAACAAATTTTTTACAGCAAGAACAATCAATCACTGGAACAACCTCCCCAGGGATGTGGTAGAGTCCCCATAGTGGGATGTTTTCAAGATACAACTAAATAGGGTGCTGGATAATCTCATCTAGGCTCCCTTTCCCACGAAAGGTTGGACCAGATGATCTCTCCAGATCCCTTCCTCCCTGTGCTGTTTGATGGTTCTACAATTCTAACTTGAATACACCTTCACCCGCAGTCAGGCCAAAGGAAAACATTCCACCCATGTGCTACAATGACTGGGAAACATTTGTCACACTTTGGACTTGACCCTTCCTTCTTTGAATCAGTAGGGATGAGCTTATGCTTGCAGGCAAAAAGCAATTATATCTTAGGTGGCTTTAAAACCTGTATTATAGCATCAGTGTTATTCTTACTGAAAGGATAATTAGCAACGTTAACTCAAATATGTGGAACGACTGTTCATTTGTTCACTATTCCCATATTATGCAATTAGGTTTTCCTCTTAAAAAAAAAGTTTGTGGGTTTTTTTTTCCCTTTTTAAAAGAAAATGCATGTCTGTTGTCATGTCCTCACTCCCCTTCATCAATTAAAACACCCAAAAAAAGATCTACTGCATCTACACCCAGTGAGAAACAGGTGTAGGGAGCAAATTATGAACATGAGCACTCGCTTGCAGCCTTCTGGATGAACCACTGATCACACCATGCTTGTATTATGATGCGCTCTTCTCAGTTTGACTATGAAAATCACTTCCTAGCAGCTGTAAACATCCCCAATTTAACAAAGACCTAGATTATTTTCTTGTGTAGCTACCACGGCCTTCTCAGTGCTGGCTCACCTGTTACAGTCTATGCTATGTGAGCAACACACCAACCTCCCACAAAGTCCCTGGGAAGTATCATAGGTGACATAAATATGCTTCAGTGACTCTGAGAAACAGAAGGTGTATTGTGGGCAGAGCTACTTTCTCTTATTACAAACACACCATCTTATCTGATAACACAACTGAGATGCATGTTGTCTTTGTCAAGGTGATTTTACGAAAAAAGTCAAAGCAAGCAAGCTAAGCCATCCTAAAGATCAGTTTGATGGTGAATCTGAAGTGAAGAGGAAGGACAGAACATTAAATTTGCAAGAATCCAAAAGCTGGACATGGACACCAAGGCAGGAGAATTTAGGAATAGTGTAGAATTACATTTTCACTTAATACCTATCTATTGTATAAAATATCATCTTGCCATTTGCAGCTTCAAATTATCTGGATCAGAGAGTGAATAAAAGACCTGAATTGGGAAGAGGTGAAGTTCTCCCAGTGCAGATCATCATCAGCAACTCCTTGTGAAATCTGCTGGGGTTAGCTGGTGCAGAGGTGCAGGCAGACAAGAGTGCAGGCAGCTATGTGCCAGTACGGAAGGGAGGAGTCAGCCATGTGCAAGAAGATGCTCTTAGCACCAAATATCCTGAGGTGCTGTGAAGAGTAAGACATACTTGGCAATCAAGTTCTGTCTTCCTGAGAAGACAATTATTTTCATAATCTTTTTGTGAGCCAAAGACAGAAGTTGATTTTTCAGGTTCCAATTGCCTATAAAAATCCAAATTTGTAAATTTATCATATTAAAAAAACCCCAAACCTCCAAAACAAACAAACAAAAATACAGTCCCTGATCTCTCAGGTTCTGTTTTCCTTAACATGTGAGTTTAAGTACATCCTCCTACTCTCACAGAAAATTAAGCATGTTAGAAGTGTTGCAATGTTTCCTCCTTTAAAGCTTTATAGGCTTGGCCTTACACGGTTTTAGCTAGGGAAACTTCTTTTCGCCCTTGAAAAGGATACTCTCAAGGTGCTTAGGTCCATGACTGATTTCACAATTGATTGATTCTGTTTTCTACGCTGACATAAAACCAAATTTTAGAAAATTGTCTTAAAATGTCAGAACATGCTAAAAACCACTTCTTATAAAGGTTGTAACATTTTCTTCGAAAAAAGCCTACATGCTTCATGCAATACAATCTGAGTTACACCAGAACCACAGAGAAATTTTCTTGCAGAAGAATAAATACTTCTTAAATCAGCAGAGACAAAATAATACAAAAGAAATACCTATGAGTGAGGTATGCAGGAACAGCTCCATAGTAGGCTGGAATGAGTTATTTCAAACAGAAGCACAGTTTGGTAAGATGCTAAATAAATAATACCCATTTAATAGTAAAAACCAGATGTGGTGTTACTTGTGTTTCATTATGAGCACATGGAATTTTGTGGAAGGTAAGGCAGAAATCACAATGCAATTATTTTAATTGCTCAGCTTGTTTGATTTTAACTATATAATCAAAGTTGAAATGC
Organism: Pterocles gutturalis; assembly: GCF_000699245.1. Lineage (NCBI taxonomy): Eukaryota > Metazoa > Chordata > Aves > Pterocliformes > Pteroclidae > Pterocles > Pterocles gutturalis. Next base: position 22,396 of record NW_010111630.1, read on the forward strand.
ATAAGGCTCAATTATCCCTCCAGGTATTTTATATACATGTGACTGCCAGAGTTGCCACATCACATTCCGTGAAAGGGTGCACGGAAAAGTCAATTTTGAAATCACAAGAGGGAAACGATCCATGTGATAGTAAAGAGAGGTGACAAAATACAACACTTAACTATCAAGATGGAATTCATTCTGTAAAAAAAACTAATTTGGAAACCCTTTAGTTTTTAAGAAAGGCAGTGCATTATGCAAGTAACATCAACTATATTTTGAATACAACAGAAAAATAGAAGATAACCTATAACACTAGGAAAATACAAATACTTCTAGGTTACCTTCCAGCTCAAACATAGTACTGTGTTTGAGAAGGGGCACTGTCTGGTTCATAAGATAATATGTGGAACACTGATTAACAGACTTCTTTTGTTGTTTCATGTTTGCTACTGTATGGTTTGAACAAGAGAAGCAGCATATGGAAAAAAAAGCAATTATTTTAGAAATCACTAATAAATTATTTAAAAAGAACTACTTGGTATGTTAGCAGAAGCTACTGAAGCCTGTCTTCCTGCATGACGGAATAATGCCTGTGCTGGGTCGACCAAAGGCTCCAAGAAAGCTGTATACTGTTCACACTCTATATTATTTAGAAAGTGATCACTATAATTTACTTAAAGAAGAGGAAAAACTACACATAAAACATATAGCAATACTTCTCCAGAATACTCTCCTGTGTTGGGGAATTTCTGCTTTTATATTCTACACTTCCATGCCTTTCTCTTGCAAGTAGCTCCATCCCCCTTGACACACACCTCCTGCTACTCTCCTTAGTCCCTGAAATGCCTCCAGCATACACCCATATTTCAGGCGAAATAACCCTATCTGTGCACTGCACCGAGCTGTATCAGCTGTTCACAGCCAGGGAAGCAGTGGGATGTGGCATGTGCCTGGCTCCGCACTACACCAACTGGCTGGTTGATACTTGTGTATCCAGCAAAACATTAAAAATCTGGAGTGAGAGGAAAAAAAAAGAGCTCAAGGCCTGCAAAACAAAAATGAATATAGCAAATAAAAAGACTTCCTAATAACCTGCAGTATTTTGATTTCTGAATTCAAACAAAGAAAAAGGTACAGCAAGCAATACTACATAATTCAATAGAAGCTGCATTCTTTTTTAGTACAGAAGAGTATCAGTAATAATGAATTTAGGTAGTTCGAAGCACACAGTATGTGTTTGTACAGGCTTTAAAAACACTGTCATCTCAGCTACCAGCAGAGGTGCAATCCACTGGTGCTGTTACTGACGTGGCTGCTTCTAACCAACTTCTGGCCTTCAACATGGCATCAGGACACATGGTTTAGGAGCTAGCAGGGATATGTGAATGCAAGTTAACTGGAACCTACCCCACCGAGAGAGAAAATCCTGCTCTTTTTTCAAGTGAACCAGAAGTCACGAAGCTGCAAGTAGTGCAGAGCCAGGCTGGGATGAGCTCTCACTGCTTGGGAGCACCTTGTACTCAGCTCTGCCAAAGCCAAAAGACCTCTGGTACATACAGACATAGCCAGGGAAGACAAGCTTCCTGACTGGATATTGGTATTTTGTCAAAAGAAACAATGGGTTTCGACTATCTTTCTCCCAGAAAAGGAAGACGTACCATGTAATATTTTTAGAGGCTGCTTTTTCATGTTTTATGAAAGCAAATGCTAAGTAGCCCACAAAGATATGCAGATTTTAAAGAGAAGCACTCTGCTGCACACTTGGGCATAAAATAATTAGACAAAGCCAGTTTTCTATCTGTAAAAACCCATTGAGAGGAACAAGTCCTAAGGATTTCACTTTCTTTTTGCTTCAGAATTAAATGGGGAATGTTTTGAAGGAAAGCTCTCCTCTGGCACAAACCGCACCCCACACTGCAGGAGAGGAAACGGGAAAGTTCCCCCTCTCCCGCCGCTGGATGCCAGCCCCGCGGCTGAGGTGCAAGCGCCATCTTGCTTAGAGGAGAAGATCACTGCTTCACCGGCAGAGCAAAATGGACCACTACAGGATTTAATTTGTGAGAGTATACAGCAATTAAATGCTAAAATAGACAAGCTACAGGGAGCTCTCTCAACTGGAGAGAGTAAATTAGAAACTATGTCAAGTTAAAATAATTTAGACAGTCAGATGGGAGATTTGGAGCACTGAATACAAGCAGCAGCAAATAATGGTTCCAGGTATCCAGAACAAAAATTATGATGCATTTGAATGGAGAATTTAATGTTTAAAAAATTCTGCACACACCAGAAAAGTCTGAGTGCTAGACATGAGGACTGGGAATGAAAAATAAAAGTATATATATATAAAAAAATGTTGAAACAGCTACACTTGATTATATACATATATATTTGTGGCAATCACAAAGTGACCCTTGTCAGAACCAGAGCCCTTGTGTCAAATGATTCATCATACTGGAAGCATCTTAAGTCTAGGATAAAAGGCTACTTCAAAAGCACCAACATGATGGTTTTTCTAGCACATCTAGACTGAGGAATCATTATATTGGAAGTATAACACACTATTTCTTCCTTTGGACTGACAGAGAATACTTTCAGTAAACAAAGAGAAAATACAATATGCTATGACATCTACTGTCTTCTTATGGCCTGCTTCTAGGACAGTCCCATGAGACTTCACAAGCACCCTGGGATACTGACTTTAGGGAAAGGTTCTTTCTGATCAAAAATCATACCCATGGGTGTGCTTTAAGCAACCTGCTATGGGTAACAGACCTTTCATCTTCACAGATTAATCCTTTGCACTCACAGACTCTGGAAATCTCCAAAGATTAACATCAGATAGGAAGTTTGATGAAAATGATACCTAACAAATTGAGGTAATTAATCCACACTGTGCAAACTACCACCAAAAAAATTTGGAGGGCTTGTTTTGCTAAGAAAAATACTATTAAGCTTCTTAGACAACTACTGGATAGATTGCAAAAAATGTGCACAACCAAAATTTTAGACAAGCAATTTATTAATAGACCGTGTGTATGAGACAGATATCCCCTTCTAAAGTGGGCTTGATGCTCATGAAGGGTAACAGAGAAAAGTTTACAGGTGAGTTGGACAATTTTAATAAGTAGCAGAGAACTACTGAACCCTAGAATACTCAGTCTTGCAAAGAATGCGGGTAACTGCTTTATGTGTCCATTTTTAAAGTCTTCACTACTTTCTCCTTTGGACTGCTTAGTAAAACAGAAAACTTCCTGAACACTCTCCCCCAGAAGGAGGGATGCAATGAGATCGATAACTGATGTTGAAAAACATTTGTCTAGTATTTGTAGCCTTTTTCCTCCTTGCTCTTTCAGATTGCTTCCTCTAGAGATCCTGAGCAAGTTTCTCTTTTTCCATTAATGACAGGTTTAAATTTACTGTCAGATGCCTTCAATCACCTGCTAAACTGTCTGTCCTTACGCTCTATGCAAACATTACTGTAGCTACATGCAAGTCCATGTGTATTACTACATAAATCACTAGCAAGCAAATGCCATTGAGATGAAATAATTTGTAGACAGCAAAGATTATAAGCATAAGTTCTACTGTAACTCCCATACAGAATTTTAAATTTGCCATGGACGCAGGACACAAGCTTATGGAGGCTTGGCCAAAGTTGGCAGAGGAACTTGTTATCAACTGGCTGTTTAAATCCTCAAATATTTGCTCTCAAAGGAGCAGATTTAAAGAAGTCTGGGCTTGAGCTGCTGCTGATACATGGCAGGTTAGGAAAGACGCTGCATGCAGGGCTGGCAGTTTGGCAGAAAATAACAGTCATTCATTTTCTGTGTGCTGCTGAGCTGGATCCTTCACAGCGTGCTGTCCACCTCTGAGAACACCTCCCACACGGTTTCAGCTGGGGCACTTCCAAACAGTATTCCCCTTGGTTTGGGTTTATTTTTCTCCCTGCTTTTGAAGGTTCATTGTATAACTGTATAGTATTTCAGTAGAGGTAGCTTCAAAACAAAGTAGAAATACTGAAAATTTACCTAACGCTAGAAAGGAAGAAAGAGCAGATGATAAAGTTGGTTCCTGAATTCTTAGCTGAAATCAGAGCAAGAAAAAACTATGATGTGAAACCTCCTTCTTCCAGTGGGAGGACAGTGGAGTTTACTTGATACCCATGACTTCACTTACTGCTCAGCAACTTGTAACTCCACATTATTCCATGTATTGACTAAGGGATGTACAGGGTGTTTTCTGGGTTTTGTTTTTAAATAACAGGCAACACCTGTTATAAAATCTACCTTTAAGCTCACCTACCAGTGCCTGTTAGCTCCACTTTGCCTGGCAGGAAGTCTCCATTTTTATGATTCACTCAGTTGCTCACCTGCTCTATGCAGAAGTATCTCATGAACGGTGCTACTGAACCTTCAAATAAGTTACACAAGAGAGATGTCCAGTTAAATGTCCCCTGACAGAAGACAGGCTTTAGCAGAAAAATAAATGTTTTTTTAAAAAGAGGATAAACTAGTTACCTACTGATTGTTGGTTTCCAACAGTGAAAAGCCCTTCTGTTGCTTACAGCTTCTTTTCATTTTCAATTCCAGACTCTAATTTGATCACTCTCTCTTGGTGTCAACTTCAAGACAAAGACTCAATCTTTGAAATTAAAAATGCAGGTTTGAAATAATACCTCAAGGTCAGCAATGAATGTTTCACAAGAGTTCAATATAATATTATGAACAGTCATTGAAAGGTCTATAGCTCTATACCATCAGGCCATGCCTACCTGCAAGCCTTCTCCTGAGAAAACAAATTCTGTGCAGGAAGACACTCATGATACAGACCCCAGAATTAACTCTGGATTATTTAAACAGATTCACAAACGTAACCACATTATTCAACTCCTTTGTAATCTCCAACAAGGAAACAAGTTTTAGACAACACTCATTAAAGAAGAAACAAGTTCAAAAGGTTAATGGCTCCAGCGACCTTATATATTTTTGTTCACCTTTCCAGAAAATATTATTACAGAATTATAGGATGGGTAAGGTTGGAAGGGACCTTAATCATCATCTAGTTCCAAACCCCCTGCCATGGGCAGGGACACCTCCCACCAGACCAGGTTGCTCAAAGCCTCATCCAGCCTGGCCTTGAACACCTCCAGGGATGGGGCATCCACAGCTTCTCTGGGCAACCTGTTCCAGTGCCTCACCACCCTTACAGCAAAGAATTTCTTCCCAATATCTAATCTAAATCTCCCCTCTTTTAGCTTAAAAATATTAACTCCCATCCTATCACTACACTTCCTGATAAAGAGTGCCTCCCCATCTCTCCTGAAGCCCCCCCCTTTAAGTACTGGAAGGCTGCTGTAAGGTCTCCCCAGAGCCTTCTCTTCTCCAGGCTGAACAACCCCAGCTGTCCCAGCCTGTCCTCACAGGGGAGGTGCTCCAGCCCTCTGACCATCTTCGTGGCCCTCCTCTGGACTCGCTCCAACAGGTCCATATCTTTCCCATGCTGAGACCTCCTGAGCTGGACACAGTGCTCTAGGTGGGGTCTCACATGAGCAGAGGAAAGGAAATCACATCCCTCTACCTGCTGATCACACTTTTTTTCATGCAGCCCAGGATTAGATTTTAGTATGGTATATAACATTGTCTAGACTTAATTATATAGAATAGATAAAACCTGCTTAAAAGAGTTTTGTAAAATACCAGTATGTCATCAACCAGTTGTTATTATCTGAGGACAACTTCCATAGAGCAAATGTACAATATTAAATGACATAAAACTTGCAAAGCTTATGCCACAGAAAAGTTTTTAACTGTGTCAAGCAAAGATATCATGACTTATATTGTTTCTGTACTGAAAGTTGGACCTTAACTTGAAAAACATGGAATGAATGGATGTATGGTCTGTAATACCTGATGGCTGTTTTCTGAGCAGTGATGCTCACACAGCAACTGTACTCCTGGTCAGAACCAGAGCCCTTGGGTCAAATTATTTATCATACTGGCAAAATCATAGGTTTAGGCTACAAGGCCACTTTAAAAAAAAAGAGCATTATCTTATTTGAAGTGAACATTTCCGTTATTACTGGAGCATCAATGTATCTCCATTATTAAATTCCTGATTGTGCTTTTTTAATTCTCTTCCCTCTTGCTCACAACTTCACTTTAAGCATGTGCCAAACCCAACAAAATACATAATCCCAAGAGGCTATAGAACAGTTGGAAAAGTCCCCCAAACTACAGAGAAATTACTGGAGCTGCTTGTGCTCCTCCCTCTCTCTCCCTGTATTCCCCAGCCAACACCCTGGAGGACACGTACACCACAAGACAACCCTAAGCTTTACAGCTCCGTGGCCATGACACCAACACAAAAATCACTCTGGAAGAGTTGGCTCTTCAAGAAAGTGTCCTGATACAAACATACAACTGTCTTGGTCCTGCCACTTTATTACTATTTCTTTTATCCAAACCTGCAGCTCACTACCAGGGACAAAAACTCAGGGAAACAATTTTAATATGCAAATCCAGGCTGCTATCTGAGAACCGTGTGGTTTGCAAGTGATGGTTCCTGCATGCAGCACTACCCCCTACAGAGCAAAGGAAGAAAAAAAAATATTCAATCTATGGATCTATCCAGTGATGTACTGCTGACGTGCGATTTGAATCGGATGTATGAGGGAAGAAGCAGGGGGCAAAGGGTAGGTATATAACTAGGGTAAAAGGGAGGTAGCTGAAAATTAAGATCTGTGTGAAGCTAGAATAGGGGCATGCTCACGCATGTAAGACATCCCAGCAGTCACACCCTACACTTACACAAAAGTGAGAATAGCGTGTGGTGCAGGTGTACTTATTTTTTTTTTTTTAAATAAACAACATAAACCATGTTTTAGCAGCAAGGACAAATGCAAAGCATTCCAAAATGCAGCTCTGCAATACACATAAACCTCAACTTTTTAAAAGCCCATCCATCCCTCCATATTTGTTTCAATCAGGGAACAGCTAAATGGATTTCTTCTAACTTTGCACTTAAAGTAAAATTCACCTCAAGGCTGACAAGCATAAAAAATTTCAGTCCAATGGGTGATTTTTTTTTTTAAGCTGCAATAGCCTCAAAACAGGGGCTTGTAATGAAGCTGCCCTGTCAACCATAACCGCACTGTCACTAGAGCAACACAATCATATTGCCTGTGCAAAGAAGCAATGCATTTAACATTTTCTTCACTGTGTATTATCTATTAGCTGAGTTTGTCACAGAGATATGTGGCAGTTCCCTGCAATATTTATGAATATATGGCAAGGCACACAAAAAACACTTCCATGTCTGCTTCAGCGCAGGTTTGTCATCTTCTATTTTGGCAAACTTAAAAAAATCCTCCCTTCTCTTATCTTAGGTTTCTGTTAAATACTGTTACTATCAAGAAATATAAGTCGTCCCAGGCAAACACCTCAGATCTCCCCATTGCTATTCACTATTACTAATGCACATTACATGTTCAATTCTCCCTTGCTGCTTCTATGAAAAAGCTCTTGTCAAAAACAGATTTCATTTTTTCTGTGTATGCACAAATTAGTTATGGATGATTAACAAAGCATTCATTCTTTTATTTGCTTTGGCTGAGACTTGATCTGTGTTACATTCATGTGAGGGAAGCACTTCATTTTATGTTGATTAAATATGAAACACTGTACTGTTGATAAAAAAAGTTGTGTTCAGGGCTGCATATTATACTGACAAAAGATGCATGTTCTTGGGCTAACATTTTCTTAAACAAGTTTTTCCAGATTTTTAATTGCAAAAAACTTGATACACCTCTTTTTTCTTTTTTTCTTCTCACCAATACTGGGCAGTAAGAGTTTTAGGTCCCAAAGCAATCTGCTGCAGTCATAACAAGCAGCAATAATTATTGCATATTTAACATAATAAAAAGTAATTTTCAAGTTCTGCCCCACAACTTGATTTCTTTAAACATAACTTGTATTGAAAAACTTAACCAAAAAAAGATTGCAGAACTAAGTAGGGCAGGCAGCAAATCAGTTACGGGATTATTTTCCTATTACATGAAAAATACAAGGAAAATGAAGATGTATTGGAGACATCTTACGGAAACTTATATCCAGTTGTAACTGAGAGTTTGGCCCTGATCTGGTGTTACTGATTCCAGCTGTCACAGGATAACATGTGCACAAAAGCTCATCTGTAAGGCCCGTAAATCCTCCATGTCCATTAAACACAGTGGTACAGCGATGCAAAAAAGGATGCACTTCAGTTCAGGAAGGTATTTAAGCACATGCCCAAGATCTACTTGTAATTAAATCAAGTTAAAGAAAGCCACGCGATTAAGCACCTTGTTAAATCTAGGAACAGATTATTAGCCCTTATAAAACATGAGATTCTATCTTGGAGTTTACAGCACATGAAAACAAACAACGTGCACATATGCACACACGCAGAGTATTATGCATACTTTTGCAAGAGAGGGTTTATTTTTAGTGTAACTATACAGGAGTAAGTGCAGCTCTTACTCAGGTTAGGAGGAGGTCTGGCCACAATGACTTCAAGCTACAAATCTCATCCAGGCAACCCAGTTTCATTCTTTTCTAAACTTCCAAACAAGATTGATGATACTGCACCTTAGTAAAACATCTGCTAACATCTCTGTGTCACAAAAATAAATCTATTAAGTGTCTGTCTTAAATATCAACAAAACCAAAGCATGAACTTAAGGTTTTCATCTGACTTCCAAGGAGAGCCCTACCATAACGTAAGGCAGGAAACAGCCCAAACCAAGGAAATTCGATGCAAGCTGGGTTTACAAAGGATGACTAGTGCTCCACAAAGAAGTTGTCGATTTCTTGGTGCGCCCTTGAAAAACCCCAGTGCTGGATGAGAGGACACAGCAGGAGAGAAGATGGAAAGTGTGTTTTGATCCACGCAGGCTACTGCATGGTCTCTGAGCAGCAGGTCTCTGCTCCCCAGGAAGGGACATGGTTGGTAACTGGCAGCTGTTTGAAGCACCTGAGACCCGTCCAGAGGGAAGTCCCTCCAGTGCTGCTACACTGCAGGTATGAGGCCAAGAAAGGGCCAGCAAAAGCAACCAGGCCCATCTGGAGCAGTCGTGCTCCAGTGCAATATGTGAGCTCCTTGCATGGCATGACAAGACGAGGGTTTCCAGAAACACCCATTTCTCCTCATCTCCCTCATCCAGAGCAGAGACACAACTCCTACCTGATGCAGCAGCTGATCAGATAGTGTCTGACTCCTAACTCATCTCCTACCTGCATCCCGCTTTTCCACCCACATGCTCCTGCCTTGCACCAGCCCTGGCGCTTCACTGGCTCTTCCTTCACAACCCAGTTCCTCTCATTAATCCAGCAGAAAACTCATCCAGAAAAAAACAACAAACAAACAAAACCAAACCAACACCAACCATCACAAACATCTTCAACTGGGTCGGGGGATGAATGAGCTCCCCAGAGGTGCCAGGTGAGCGCCAGTGTCAGTGCACTGAAGGGGCAGCAGCACAGAGCAGGGAGCAGAGAGAAAGGAGTAAGAAACCACCTGTTTTGACAGCAGCAAACTGAGAACAGTTTGGTCATCCCATGTGGTTGCATTTTCAGGTTCCCCAGTATTTTATGGAATTTACTCTTTCCATTCCAGCCTGCATATTCAGCTCCCCATACTTGTAAATAGGGGGTGGTCGAAGCAAAACAAAGATTTCTTTTTTTTTTAAGGTTCCCCAAAAATTTTTTTATTTGCTTCAGGTCACATAAGAGCATACAAAAGGACAAAGCAATAAATGCTCACATGCACTTTCTTGTCTTTATTTCCACGCTCTGGAATGAGGCCAGAGGCATCTAAGTAGTGCACTCTGTTCTCTTCCACTCCCTCTCAGAAATTACGGGACTCTTTCTCCTCTGCAGCCAATTTCCTCATCCATCTCTGTCTCGGCCCAAGCTTCAACTACTGCAAAACAATGTTCCCCTGTTTCTCTCCCAGGCCCATTCTCCATGCATCTACATTAGGCTCTCTCAGCCCTCTCAAACCTTTAAGGCTCAATGTTTACAGATCCGGGATGAAAACCTGTTCTCTCTGCTCTGATTCCAGGAAATTTCCACTCTCTCCCCATTTTGTATGTGAACTTGGCTGCAATAATTTTCTTAAGGTTCAGCCACTCCACAGTTCTAAGGGGCTGCCACTCCTGAGGCTATTTGTATGTTATTAGCCCTACTCAAAAATACCTGACACAATCGTATAGCTGACTCCAAAAATATAGAAATATTTCCTGGCACAGAGTCTCCCTGATCTAAGCCTGAAACTTGAAATGGGGCACTGGCAAGTCAAACACCAAGTATGTCGCATATTATTCAGCTTCCCATTTATTTATAGTACCTACAGATATTATTATTAGACTTACACAAATTATAATTCATGAAAATAAGTGTTACGAAGTAAATACCAGTTTCAAATAATCAGTTTCTATACATTCTTTTAAAATGTTATTTGCCACACTCCTGGAGTGCTACAGGCACAAGTATTGTCAACATTTCTAAAGCTCCCCTAGAAAAAAGTGCACTTGTAGAAAAAAGCAAAGACGTTGCTAATGGTTTATTTATTAGCCTATTAGGTTGCCATCTAAAACAAATACAAGAATAAATTGATAAATACAAGCCATCTCTAATAAAAATATTTTCTGCTTCTTGGCTGTGAAGTTAAACTAACTTATGGAATTGAAAAAAAATCTCAGTGTTAATCAGCTTAATATTTGATTCAGTCATACTTAAAAATACTCCACAATTAAAAAAAAAAAAAGTGAAGAAAAAAAAACCAAAAAACCCCCCGAAACATAAGCAGACTTAATCTCGTAATTATTGTTACGTAAAAGCACTTATGAGACATCTGCATTAATCAATTATCGGAAAGTAGTGCTTCAGTCTCAGGTAGTTAGCAACAGCACTTGTACAGTATTACAGGGAGCCTAATGTTTTGGCAAAACTAGAGCAGGAAAAATGAAACTAAAAGGCATATTGTACATGTGACCTACAGGACTTGGATTATTACCTCTAAGCTTATTAAGAGTAAAAGCTGTCAGCTGGACCACCCCACAACCAGGGAGGAAAACTTAGATTACTCAGCAGTAAAAGGCATAAAAAGGAGACGTGCGTTCTCAGAATGGGCGAAGGCAGAGAGTGAACCACAGACCCTTCAGCTATCTAGAGCAGTAATTGGCTCACAAGAGCAACTACCACGTTAAGGCATTATCATTATCTAGCTCACATAACTGGAAATTCACGCTCTGTTCTTTAAATTGGCTTAACCAGCAGCATCTGCAGCACTTTAATTAATTACAGCAATTGGCGTACCTTAAAAGTAGATGTACAGATCTGAAATGATAATGCCCTGTGAGTAATAATTGTAAGCCAGCATTAATCCAAATCTATCCTAAACAAAACAAAGGGTACACTGTTGTGCTTCAACTGCACAGAAAACAAGTGTCAATATAGTAATTATTATTGTCTGTCCAGATTCACCAGCAGTTCTGCATGACACTTTACATTCAATTAGCTCGGGAATGCAGAAGCTCACGACGCACACAACAAAAATCTGTTTGGGTTTGATGTTGTCAAGTCAAAATTCGGTCAGACCTGGGTTTCCTTTGAAAGATAAACTCTAAGTTAAAAACCGAACAGAGACTAATTACCACTATTTCTTTTTAGTACACTCCTTATAAAGAAATATAGAAGCCAGATATCACGGTAAGCTCAGAACAAAGTTTTCTTGACAGCCATTAGCATCACTTCAGTAAAAAAAATCCACAGGCACTGTACACAAATGTGTATTTTTTTCCCCTGATATTTGCAGCTCTAAAATATAGTAGAATTGCTTAAAAAAAGGGGGTGAGGGGGAGACGACATTAAAAGCCCCTTTCATTCTTTTTATGTACAGTAATTAGAAATCTTTACTTAGAAGAATATAATTTTTAAAAGCTTGACAGTGAAATCCATGTACACATCCTGGCCACATGTGAAAGCTGTTCTTTAACAGACTTCGTAACACTTCCAGCCAGAAAGCCAACAACATTATCAAGATTTGTTGTGACTTGCTTCTCTACAATTTCTGGTTTAAAGACAGATTTTACATTTGTTTAATTACCACCATGCTGCAAAGCAGGACACAGGAATCCTAATCAAGTGTCTCTCATGTAATGGAAGTTTAAACAAACACTTAAGTAGCTCGGTGTTACTAAATTGACCAAATCTGATCCGCAAATTCATACATAATCCAGGGTCAAAATACCAGGTATAAAGGCTATTACCAAACCAAACCTGAACTCATTTTTCGAACACGTTTTATCTTTCATAGCAGTGTAAAAGAATTAAACATAACTTTGATAGTAAACATTTGTAGTTTAAAACATATTTGTAACAAAAAAACCCCAAACAAAACAAAAACCAAAACCCCCAAACAAAACACAGCCATAGACTCAGCTAGGAGACACAGACTCAAGTAAGGGATGACTGGTTTTAAGTTGCAAAAACTTTTAACCATCTTGTACAAATAGATGCTACAGCACAAAATAAGTCTTTGTGTAATTTTGTCCAACACCCAATTGCTGAAAGCATGCCTGTTGTCAGTGTAACGTACACAACTAAAAAGGGGACAGAACACCAGCAAGGAAGTGAGTGCAAGCCCGAACAGATAAAATACCAAGGCTGATACAGCAGAAGAAAACAGAAATAGCAATCTGATGTAGCAGAGAGACAAGCAGAAGGCAGTCATAGGAGAAATATACCATTTCTAAAGCAGCAAAAGGCCAGTGATGGAGCTTAGATACTCAGTGCCTAGTGTGTTTGGGCTGGGCAGACAGCTGTGAAGCACTTAGCCTATGGTTTTTAAAATTCAACATACACTTTCATATGTATTTGCAAACAAAATGACCTTACTGGTATGTGTAATTTTAAGATGTGAATATTCGTGCCTAGATATACTCTAATAACATGTTTATCTGGGGTGCACAGAAAACAACTGTATGCACAAATAAAGAGCTGCACACTCAATGTAATCACATTCATCTCCTGAGTATCCACTTATAAATATTAATCTACAAACTACACATGCTAATAAGTCGCCAGCCACTGAGGAAGAAAGACCCCAGTGCAGGAAAAATATAAACTAAAATAAGAATTCTTATCTAACACTGATACTTATTCCACACAGTCACTCATTTCTGATGGAGAGGAATCACAATAGCACAATACAAGTTATTCGTTGACTAAATACCATCACAAAATGCTACGATATAAAGGTTGGAGGGATTAACACAAAAGGTCCCACTCCAAGATAAATGTCTCCTTCATAGTTCAGTTCACAGCCATCATGACTGCTCAGTCAGGCCTACGATTCTGAGACGCTGGTATATACCTGCTAACCAAACACGCCAAAGACTTTCAAAATCTCTTGTTGATACTGGCATATTTTTAGAGGAGTTTTTAATTACCACCACATCGAAAGAGACTTTTAAAATACGGGAAGATCACCAAATAGTTTCCGCGTGAAATCTCAGCGCTTTCTGAAACAACTTCCACAGAGGAATTATGAACTTGCCAGGCTGGCACGGTTTACACTTTGCTTCCTCCCTTCTCCTCCTTCAGTCTCTCACCTTTCTCAAGCAAAAAATGTGAGACATGGAACAAAATCCCCTATTTTTAAGTATTTCATTTTTGCAAAAGCCTTACACCATTTAATTGCACATGTATATAGAGACCACTTTTAAAAATAAATGCAGAGAAATGAACTTATTAGCATATACTAAAACATGTTGGGTTTTGCTGTAACAATAAAATTACATGGTGATTTTCAAACAAGCCCTAAGTACTGGGGGGGGGAGGGGGAAGTGCAATTCCTATTTCTATATATATCTTTGGATTTAAATATTCTCTAGCAAGGATGGTGTTTCACATGTTCCTACGTTTCAGAAACTACCTGGGCTGTGTTTCTCTCCTCCTAATGCACAGTACTGGATCTTTTACTTTTGGTAACAGACTACAGTAGGAAATACTAAGTTCCCTAAAGGAGAAAGGGCTGAATTTTAGTGCAGAATATTTTATCCTTACTGGGATGGTAAATTTTTCTACTCCCTCTACTGGCATACTTTAAAAGCAAGGAAAGAAAAACTTGAAGGGCAATTCCAGCTTGTAAAACATAATGAGAAAATATTTTTTGTAACCTCAAAATAATTGTTTTCACAACTTGGCAAATCATTGATCTCAAATTCGGGGAATTTCTTCACTGTAAAAATTAACTGAGCACCTCAAAATAAACATCCTAGACCACTTTGTGTTACAATTACTATCAAGCAATCCCATCACCTGTCACTGCTCAGATCAAAACAGATCACTCCCTAAAACATACTATAGGGCTAGTAAAAGACCCCAAGAGCAATCTGTGGAATATAACTCTACACAATTACCATGGGTGTACAGACACGAGCAAAAACATCCTGAGTTTAATGAGTTGCTACTTAAATGTTAGACAGTATTCTGTGAACCATTTTATATTAAAATTGGATAGTTCTAAACATCACACATAGAAGAAGTATTGTTTGACATAGTGCCATTTTGATGATAAATTGCAATCTGCAGCTCAAATAATTCTACCCAGGGATTAACATTTCAGAGGCTGAGCCAGAGATTATGTGTGTGGATCTTGAATTTCATCATCTCCCTTCGGCACAATAGCTTATTCTTCCTTTTTTCATCTATTCTCTCATGAAGGGTCAGGAAAGCTTAGCCTTGCTGTTTCATTCATTTCATCTCTACATTAACCAGATACCTTGCAGTCTTTAGTTCTTACGTGTTATTCCATTACAAATACTACAGCGACACTGCACTATGCTACGGCTAATGAGGTATGTACCAAATCAAAGGGTGCCATCAAGTGGTTGTCGCACACTACAAGCATTATGCAAAGTTAGTGTTCTGCAAGGTGTTTCACCAGGACATACTATACATGGTGGATTAAATTCTGACACAATGTAAAGCTCCTGGGAAAATTCAGATGCTGAGAGATGGTGGTCCCACACAATTTCATTTCCTTCCTTTTGAAATTCTAAAGCTCAGCCTAACAGCCAGCACCACCACGCAGGAGACATCCCCGTCTCTCATTGTATGGGTCAGCAGGCTCCCAGATTGCTTTGGCCGCTGCGTGCTCAGCTGCTCATCACTGTGCACTAGAGGGTAAGTTAAGAACATCCTTAATAACTTCTGAAAAGCCTCCCAACCAGCAACGGGTCAAGAACGGTGCTGCAGGGTAGGGGTTTCACAGAAAACGGGGAGAATAAATAAAATTACTTGTGCCACACACCCAGTTTGAAATCAAACTCAGTTACAGATTACTTGTTCATCTATACTCATACTGAATTTGAAGATGACATAAGAGCTCTTCCCTGCAATGACAGTGGTTAGTATCATTGGCATCACTCAGCAATTTGAAGTAAAGATGACTTGGTAGATCATTCTCCAGCACAAGTGTTCAATCCACCCAAACAATTGGCCTTCCCAGATGAAATACGCCATAGCCAAATCCCATTTCATATTTAACTATTTTCTTCTAATGCATATCCTATCAGCTCTAAACCACAGCCCATCACTCCAGCTCACCTTTGCCTGTCAGGTAAAAACCAACCAACCAGAACCAAACTAAAAACCAATTTCCAGTGCACTGAAACAGATTTTTCCAATGAAAAAGAACGGTGCCTTTTGAAAAACTATGGTAACTTTGCTACTGTAGGAAAAAAGTTTTGCATATGCCATGAGGCATAGAGTTTTGTTTGGTGGGGATGAAACTGAAGATTATGCAGTTGTGTCTCACCAGACCACAGCCATCCACACCATGATTTCCAGAAACTCAGCTGTCACTTAATATTACTCCTTCCAAAGTGTGTAACTTTGAACTTGCAAAGAAAATATGATTCGAATGTAACTGATGAAGACAGACATGATTCCCAACTTCTGAAAGGGTTTGGCACCAAAGTATAAAAAGCTGAACAGCCACGACCATGCTAGCACAACTGCCAACTTTTTAAGTAACTTCAACCATATTTTTCCCTTGGTAGTGACAAAGAAACATCCATGCTCAAGAAACACTCAAGGCAAATGAGGTCTGAATTCTTCCAAGACTGCTCCCATTGACCTGAAAACTAGAAGTAATGTTCCCACATCTGGTCTGTCTAAATAACCTGCTGCCAGCTCAGGCAACCACTCACACTTTGGGATGCCTACCACAGCCACTCTGAGGAAGTGTACAGTTACAATCGCACATGTGCGAAGACCAATAGTGAACTTTCATCAACTGCAAAGCAACTCTTATGTGTAGTGGACCAAAGACAACTGGAATTTGTAATGCAGAAAGAAGTCAGCCCTTAACATTCCCCATGTTCTCACTCACAGCCAACTTCACACTTCCTCATATTCTCCTTACACTTGCTCAGTTCAGTAGCTCAGCCAAATTCCCAATTCTGCAATACAGACCCTTCACAGGAAACCTGTACACAAACTTTCAAAGACTGAACTAGAGGTAGGAAAAAAAAATTAAGAAATTACCAAGAACCAAACTGAAAAGATGCTAAACTACTTCCCAAAGTATTGCACAATATGTAAGAGTTACATAAGTTAGAAAAAGAGATAAAGAGCTTGGTTTCCATGAAGCAGCAGAGGGCTGCTTCATCTGAAGGAGAGACTGCAGGGAAAGGATGCAGAAGAGGTAGTGATGGAGTAGGCTGCATTAAAGCCAGAACTATTTCACCAGCTCCTGGTGAAACACCCACGTTGTTTCACAGATCTCAAATATCCTTTGAGATAATACCCTTCCTCAATAGCATTCATACTAGTTATTTATGCAGTCTATTTATTTAATACCAGAAATCCTTCCTAATAAATGAGTTTCCTTGGTTATAATATATAATTAAAGTTATATAATGGGAATTAAAAATAATTATGGGGAAGATTTATACAGATGATTCATGGAACAACAAGCACATAAACTTTATACTAACTCTTTGCTGACAGATTTTTGGGGTTATTTTCCAAGTATTCAATTTTGTCCTTTCTTTGACAAATATATAGACAAAATCCCCCCTAACTCATCACGCTCCTCCCTGTGGCTGCTCCTGGAAACAAGTACCCGAGGCCTCCATCATTCAGGGTTTCGGCACTTACCAGAGCTACTTCTATGTGAGCGTTTCCCTCACTGTTATTCCACACTGGCCCAGCTACAGCTTATTCTCTCTGCTCCTGTTTTCACGTTACCTGGCCATACAGTCTCCCTTGGTCTCATCTTTCTGTTGCAGACAACAGTTCCTTATGCAGAAATATTAGCTGTTTCTTGGATCTTGCACTTCTCATTTTGAGGGAAAGATATATTAAAGGACAAAGAATACCAGAATAGTAAGGTTGGGAAAAAAACCCACTGGCAACCCAGGGGTGGGGAATAGAGGTGATAAGGTCTAAGATTTAGTCAGAGATGGATTTTGATGGCAGTTGATTTCTATGTTGCTCTTGTATTCTTTTCTGAATTTATTTATCCCTTAAATGTGGAAAGCACTGACAAATCTCTCATTGCAAGTACCTCTCACTCTTCATCAGAAAAAATTCAAATATAATAATTTCCATTTCAAGGATCTACTTTACAGACGAAATTAACAGATAATTCTTCACATAATTTTCAACATTACTTCTGATCTGGTAAATATTGTACACGTTCTTTGATTTTTGTGCTGGGCCTTCCTGCAACTGGTGACTGTTTTTTGCAGGTTTTTTCCTTCAGAGAGCAAAGCTTGAGAGAGTTATCCCTCATCTTATCCCTTGCTGAGCAAAATGCTCTTATCGTATAAATCATTAAAACTATGTGCAAAAACAGAGTCTTTAAAGAAAATCTCTGAAAACTAGAAAGTATAGTTATTTTTAGTAGGCAAAGTCCTCAGAGTCAGACCCAGCAGTTTCCTATTCCAGGCTGTGCAACACAGGGTATTAAAACAAACTTACAGACCCTGGCATTCATGCTCAGCCTGTCACTCTGCCAACCTGCTGCACTTCCAGTAAGGACAGTCCAGTTTGTTCTTAGTTCTGGTCTACAGAAAACACACCAGAAGCAGAAATATTACTATTTAAGAGTACAACAAAACACACAACTGCATCGTCTTCAGGCTTTAAATTCATCATGTTTGGTATATTATTACATTTTATTTTGCAGGCCACTGGAAAATGTAAGAAACCTTGCTTAAGTATAGATCACTGTGCTCAGAATAGCAACCTTTGAGCTCGGGATTGAAACTTCGTATGGGTCACGAATGTGGCAGAAGTTCAGTCAAATTTTATGCCATTTTATTCATGCAATCTTTCCAGCCTAGTCTCACATTGCCACCACACCTAAGCTAAACCAGAAAAAGTTCATTTATGCTGCCTGTCAAGATTCAAGAAGCAATTTGTCCCAGATATAGATAATGTGAAACAATGAGAAAGGAGAAACTTCTCATGAAAAAAACAATACGAAAGTGCAGAATCAATTCAGAATGAAGAATATGCTGGGAGGGAAAAAAATGGAATGAAATTACATCAATTAAGTTATGGAGGTCAATTAATTTCCATTATATTAAACTCTATTAAGACAGCTAACAACCAAAGATAAGAGGCTGAAGCCAATAACACTCAGTGCTATTACACTGCCAGATGGTTTTCCTAATAACAAAGGTTTTCAGGAAGTCAGAACTCTTATTTTTCTGGCTACTGTTCTGCTGGTGGCCACTATTTTTAAATAATATGCTCTGAGTTAAATTACAACTGCTTGCATGTACAATCCCATTACTTAATGCAGAGCTGTATTTTACACAATACTGGATATTTTAATTCTTTTTTGACACATATTTCCATACCTTGAGCACATGCAATTGCAAGGTATTAGCACAATCAACCAACACATTCAATTGGACTCCCAGATGATTTGCCTTTGAAGGTGACACTTATGTTAAAAATATCTTTCATTAAAAGCGTTGCCATTTTTTCTATTTTCAACACTGAATATTTTGTACTACATGGATGCAATATATGTTGTTTTAACACTGTACAGCTACCAGGTCAAAAATGAGATTTATCTAGCATAATGTGGCACCAGACAGTGGCATTCTACGTAATGATATTCTGAACTGCATCAAGAGCAAACACATGTCCATAACTGTATGTAAATACACTCAGACACATAAAACTATAAAAAAAAAAAGTGGCAAGCTGAACAAGCTTAAAAACAAATACTTTTCAATTAAAAGGCAAGTTGCTCAGCTCAGCTTACACCTAGAGTATGATTAGAACCCCACTGTAAAACAATTACCAAGACACTCTTCTGTATTTGATGTCTGAAAGAGAAACGACCTCATGCAGCCTCTGTCTCTTGTGTGCACTGGCAAGTGTATTTTACTGCTGATTTCCTATGAATAAACATATGCTGAGAGCGGCTGAACACACTGCTGGTTTTAAACATACCTAATGTAGTATTAGAGGTTTGTTTCCAAAGCTGCCTGCCTTGTTTATCAGCTTCCTCCCTGCAGCTGACAAAGAACACCAGGATAGCAACTCTGATCAGCTGTCTTGCACAGTACACTCATCTACAGGAGAGACATTCTTCTGGCTGGAAATAAGCCTCCCCAAAAACTAAACAAAATGGTTCTAGCAATTTAGAAAACAGTTGTACTTTACTACTGTGAATCAATAATAACCATCAAAATTATATGTCATCAAACTCATTCCATCATAAATGTTATGCCGTAGCAGACTTAGTGAGCTTATAAAGCTAGAGCCTAATACCCAGGCTGTTCTGCCCAGCAGCCTCCCGTATCCATCTGCTATTTGCGAGACCCTCTTGTGTAACTGTAGCATAAATATCAGAAAATAAGATGGCTCCTTTTCTAGAAAATTTTAAACTGAAATGCTGGAATATAGTTTTCAAAACTGCCATATCATCTGTAGGCAATTACATTTGATACAGATCCACTTAGTGCAGTTATTAATACAGCATCAGAAACAACATTATTTAAAGGACAGTTTGGGCACTGCATTTCATTTGGGAGATAAAGATCAAATAACAAGAGAAAATTTTCATAACTATTTTTGAAAAAACAAAGTAGTTGGATGGACTCACATTTCATACTCTATTTTACTGATTTGAGATAAAGAAGGTATTAAAAAAGTAAAAGTTAATTAGATATTAAAAGTTCTTTCAACAATTCCTCTAAAATTCTCATTTAGATAAGATTTTTGTCATCTCACAGCTCTGGTTCAATAGACTATTACATATTAATGATAAAAAGGATTAGTGGTGGCACTAATTTCAGGTGATTCAGGCACAGTCTTGTTTTGGTCATAAGTAAAATGTCCATTGCAGACTAAACAGCAGTAGGGCACGAGTTTGAAGCAACTAGCAGGCCTTGCTTGGGGATACTAGGGTTGTGCAGGTCAGAATCCAAATGAATTGACAGACCTGTTCAGAGGAGCTTGCCCAGCGCTTACCCTCACGATGCCTATGTCAAACCAGGACCGCTGGTGCCTCCTCTCTGTGTGCTGTGGGGGATATAACACCCATAAACCCTGCAGGCTTTCGTGCCTTGCTCATTTAACACCTGCCCTAAATACAGGTGGTTATTTACTTGTCCTGAAGCATTTGGTGAAAAATTTATCCAGCAGAACTCAAGCGTGCAAACCACTTCTATTATCTTTTGTAATTTTCAGAGAAGGTGCCTAATCTAAGGGGGTTGTTCAAGTAAGTGACCCCTGTAGGGTTGGTGTGGGCAGACCCTAAAACAGGGGGAATTGCCCTGTGCACAGGTCTCTCTCTCTTGCTCCTTACCGGAGCCAAGACCCTGCCTCTGATCTCATTCTACTTTCAGTTAAAATTGCACAAAAACGCCATCATGGTGCGCACAAGAAACAGTGATGTGTAAGTGAAAAAACACAGGATCCAGCCTCCGAGAAAGATTTCCTACCCTGGCTCCTTCAGAGCCAGAGCAGCCAATCAAGACGACGATTTCTGCAGGTTTTACTCCAAAAACCTTAATCTTGAAGATTTCTCAACTAAAACAAAGTGCTAAATATTTAATGTAAGCAAAAACTAAAAGTAAAACAAGTTTTCTGATTCTCTATTACATTTAAAGCAGAGCAAGAGTGAGATGGCTGACAAAGCAGCATTTAATTCCTAGCTATATCTAGACTAAAATACCCAGCCTAATTTACACAGACAGAGTCACAGCTCACATAATCATATACAGCAGAATATGACAGGGGAATTAAAGGACTAGGAAAGCATGTCTGAACTATGAGCTTCCTGTTCTAAATGTATTAAATGCAGACATTGAATTCAGAAAAAGGCTAACCTGGTTGGTTCTTATTTTAAGCCAAAAATGTATTTCAAGCAGAAAATACAAAGTGAATGATAGAGCTTTTTTGATTACTTTTTCTTAAATAAAGCAAATAGCCAATTTAAACTAAAGCTCCCACATGCTACAAAGATGCGCTAGAAGAGATAGCAAAGATTTTGTAATAAATTCTGGTATAGCAACTCATCAGCAAATAAGGAATCATCTGATTCTGCATGCCAGTCTTTTTCCCCAGGTTCTTTCTGCAAATGGTGTTGACAGTACTCAGAATTTCAAATCACTATGCTATGCTGGCATTTGCCTCCCAACATTTCTTTCCAGAAACAGGTAGGAAGATCTGGCATCCAGACTTGGGCTTTTATTCTGATGTAAAGCAAAACTTGCTCTTGTGAAGTTAGTTTTGCAGCAGTGCTGTAGTAAAAGTGATGTAGATACTAGTATAAAAGTCTGATTTTACCAAAATTCCAAGCTAATTACTGTTCAAATTCAAGTGAGCTATTTCTTTCTGCATCCCATGCACGTCTCTTTCCCATTACTTTCACATTATTTATCACCTTTATTTGTGTTGTCATGCCTAAAAATAACAGACAGGCATTTTAGGAGAGAGAAATAATCTCTCCAAACTTGTGAGTGATATAACATGCTTTAGGGCATTCAAAATGAGAAATCATCATAAGCAACCATGATACAGAATCTCTGGTGAGAAAAAAAACAACACACCACAAAGCAATGCATTTGTACCAATTAAATGAAACTAGATTTTGTCGAATGTTCTGTAACTTTGCGATGTTTCTTACATTTTGAGGTTTTACTCACATTTGAGTGGAGGCCAGTTCAGAACTCTTTTTGAGTTAGGGTTCCTGAAGTTACACAAGAGTTATAGGTAAAAGGAAAAGACATCTTGTTTTTCAGCTTAAACTTGTTACTCTTTATAACTGTTTGCTGTAGGCTAGCATGAACAGCAAAATCTCAACTCCTTTTCTCTCAGTTCAGCAGTTTCACTGGACATATTTTCCTGGAGAAACCACTTAGAATACCCTTTGGTTCAGGTATAAAAAAATGGCTGGAAGTGTGGATGTGTCTCACAGAGGAATGTACATCTGACATCTTACAAATCACTGTCAAACTTGAAAGGTTGGCATTGTCTGTTTCACCATTTATTAATATTCAAAAAGGCAGTATTAGAAAACAGTGGCCTAAAAAGGGACATCAAAGCATTTCGGAAGACTCTCTGGAAAGGATAAATACAGAAGAGAGTTCAGTTTCCAAGATCTCAATGCAAAAACAGCGTGGAAATTCAAGGCAATGCTTCACCGGGCAGGTGACGGTGTGAAAGCAGAGCTGGGCACTGCTAGTCCCTTAAAGCAACGGGCAGCACAAGCGGAGCAGGATGCCAGAACACTCACTCATAACTCACTCCTTAGAAAGAGAACCCTAATGATCCGCTAATTCAAGGGAAATGAAATCCCGTGTGTAACCACTACCACATTATTGTGGCTGATTAGTCAGAGGCAAGAAGAAAGGAAGGAGCCTCCAGCCACAGAGGAAGCAGAATCTGTTCTCCATAGCTGTAAATTGGTAAAACAAGAAATAGCAGCCCTACACTGTACCAACAGAGATCCAGGCCAGAACAGTTCTCAACAGGAAGGGCAACGGAGCATTGGAACAGGCTGCCTTGAGACACTGCGGGGACCCCATTTTAAAAAGTTTTTTAAAATAGTTTAGGCAAGTGTTTGCCTGGAATGATGCTGCCTTGAGGCAACCAGGCGAGGCTGCCTCCAGCTCCAGCCTAGATGAATCTATGAGCAAAGCTTCAAAAACACATGGGGCATTTTTCTCCATTCAGCTGTCACATTAGTAGGTCTGGGATGTCCTGCAGTCAGTAAAGACCATGTTTTAATAGGCCTGCCACATAAAAAAAGGACTATCACTAGTATCAGGGATACAAAGATGATTGCAAAAGCCTTGATCACATCAATGCTACTGGAAAGGGCTCACACACCTCAACCCTAGGCCCAGTGAATAACCTATACACAAAGGTGAAACACAAGGCACAGGAGGGAAGATGGAGAAGCCTACTATGAACCTTGGAATACAGTAGTACACCAGCTATTAGTTAGTTGATACAAATCTGGGCACAAAAACCATTTTCTACAAAAAGCTGTAAAAGTTGTTTCATAGACCACATCTTTTACCCTCTGAAAACAATCCTATGAATTTTTAATTTAAGAAGGCGGGAGGTACCTGCCTACAAAGCTGTCAGCAAACAGGCAAATGTGATGGTCCATCCTCAATGGATGTTCTTATGTGCTTTTCCATGCTTTGAGCATGCTAGGAAGCAACATGACACTTTTCCATCACTTCAGCTACCTTTATTTTATACTAAGTTCTTGTACATAGTGAAAACTTCAACACATTTAGACCAATTTAAACCTCCACTCCCCTTCTTCTTCCATTAGCTAGGCAAAGAAGAGGTTTAGGAAAAATTAATATTGATATTTAAATTATAAGAAACTATGCTATGATCAAATTATTTACGGATTAGACTTATAGTAGATGATGAAGGTTCACTTACTAAAATACAAACACACAGTGGCTAAGACATCAAAAATATAGTTAGAAAAGAAATCCTACGATTTGATATATCACAAAGTACATGTATTTGCAGGATTTAAAAAACAACAAAAATCAACAAAAATCAACACACACACAAAACCCAAAACTGCCCCAAACCAAAAACAACAACAACCTCAAAAGAAGCATTTTTAGCAGATTTCAGATTGCTTCATAATTGAAGAACATCCATAAACTTTTCAGGCTTCAGTTTTTTGCATTCTGAGTGCTGCTAAGCAAGGAGGAAGGGAAACCCCACAGCCTCTGAGGGCAGAGAACATATTTGGACAAAAAGGAAAATCCTGCAAAGGACTGTAAATGTCCCTGCACTTGTGACCTACCCTTGTCAGGTCCAATGACAAATATGCACCTTTAAAACCAGGAAAATCATATGTTAAACCTGAAAAGGGTAAATGTCAACAATTTAGGGAGGAATGACATCAACCTCCTGTCTTCTGGGCTCTCAGATTTTGAACAAGCAAGTGCTTTGTGCTCTGAAGTGTCAGCAAGCCATGGGATCGCTTGTGACTTGCTTGAACAGATGAACATATTTTTATCCACCACTAAGTGGAGCTGTTACTCTTGGAAAAGAGTTCCTCCATATTTTTAAGTATATTTGCAGACCAGATTTTTTTTGGCAGGATCAACAGTTTTCTGTAGTGTTTTATAAAAAAACCCCAAAAACCAAAACACGATAGGGTATTAAAACCAACCAGTTTTATACTTGCTTTAGCTCTCAATAATTTTTGCATTAAAACTATTTATCAAATTTATTATTCTGAGGATAATATTATATATTCTCTAATCAAATAACAAATATCTGTCTACCAATGCCTATTTGTCAGTTCTCACAGGATGAACTAATGGCATAATCAAGGCCACAAAGAGTAAGTTTTCACATAACAAAAGATTGCTCCATCACCAATATATAGTAGAACCATTTCCATCTGTTTTGACAGAGGCTGCATACTTCGGGGCACAGCACCCAGAGCAGACTCACACCCTCACACCCTGTAAGCATTCCTG
>NW_010111630.1:47456-73569 GCF_000699245.1 Pterocles gutturalis
AGATTTGAGGCAGAGAGCGAGAACAGCATGCAGCAGCTGTACGACTGCCACCTCTATATATCATACAATGACATGTGAAAAAAACCCAATGTATTATAAAGCAGGACATGAAGTCTACATACCCACTATAAACTTCCAAAAAAAAAAAATCTGCCGCAGTATCACAGGAAACCCAACTACACCCAGAGGGGCTGGCCGAGAAATACACTGACATTGTTTTACCCCAAGTAACTTGTACAGTGACAATTGGTGATGGAGACTTCCCCGATTAAAATAAACTAAGTGAGAAAGAAAAGGAAACTCCAGGAAACAGTAACTGAACTGTGTTTTGTGTTCATAAGTCTCAAATTAAAATAGAAACTTGACATTTAAAAACAGAAGCATAAATTAAGCAGTTTGCTTTCAGCCCTTTTAAACGTTCACTAACTGATGATCGGAATAGCTTTGGACATCCAAATCACATCTGATATCAACAAGAAAAAGCAGCTTTTCTAGACAAGAAAAGGATAACATGCAAATTCCATTACTTTCCCACACTTCAGTGCTGTGTGGCACTATTACAACTCAGCAGACAAGCAATTTTTTTGTTGTTGTTTTAAAAGCAACTTAAATAAAAATTAAATCATGTTCCTGAGAAACAGCCCAGAATGCAACTATATTAATGAGCCAAACACACTGTCTTGATGCCACAGTCTTTTAAAACGTATTTTAAAAAGAACTTTCTTCTTCAGGGGAACTCCAGGGAAAGCAGCTCCCCCATTTTTGAGCCCAGGCAGCCCCAGCCCAACACAGAGAAGGGAAAGGAAAAAAGCACTTCACAAAGCACTTGCTCTATGCAGTGCTAAGCCCTGCTATCTGGCAAAGCATGTAGTTTGTACAGCCCTCAGGAGCTCAGCTTTCCGGGAAGTTCTAGGAGCTCCTGTCTCATTGGAGCCAGAGATTCACAGGAGCCACCTTTTCGGTGTTCCCTGGGTGCACAAGACTGGGTCTTGACTCTTTTACTCTTCGCTTAGGTGACCATGGCTGGCCCCACCTCTCCACCCTGCCTCAGTTTCCTCACCTATAAAACTCAGGTGATGAAACTGCTCTTTGCTAAAGAGCAGCATTCAAAACTGGGAAGGGTGCGCTGCTGTTTGGGATACATAGATGTCATAACCCAGCTCTGACTTGTTCACTGCCCTGCTCATAGAAAAATAATGTGTCATAACCCATAAAACAATGAGTCATAAAACAGCTCTAACTTGTTTACTCCATTGCTCATAGCACAATAATGCAAGGAAGACCGATGCTTACAGGGAAGGAATTTAAGCAGTGTAGCAGAGTACTCCCCTCTCCTGTATTTTAATCGTAACATAACAGGAATTTTAATAAGCCTCTGTTACTACAGAGCAAGGCTTTACTGCGGTAAAAAAAATTTTACTCCAGCCTTTTTCAGCATTTGGACACCCTTTAATCTTTTAAATTATTAAGTCTTAAACATATAAAAAACCATAACATTCCAGCTTACATTCTCTATGACAAATGTCCATTCTTTGTCTTCAAACTCTTCAGCGTGGGGATCCTAGAAAAACAAACCAGAGAACTTCAGTCCAAAAATAATCCAGGGGGCAAGAAATTGTAACTCAGCCAAAATTTTCACATACTTAGAGAAATATTTTTACCCACTGAAGATGACAGAAGGAAATATTTTATCTAGGATGTAGGCTTCAATGGATGTCAATAAGATGACAAGCAAGTCATCCAGTGAGGATTGAATAAAGACTCCTAGAGATACAAATATGAGGTTGATTCTGATAAAGGTCTGTAATTCTATTTCCTTTCATCCAGGACAAAAGTGGATAAACCTCTCTTTAATTCTTAAGTTCCGCCTCTCTCATAAACACAGTATATCTACATCTTGCAGAGAACGGTGGAGGAAGCCACTGCTCCCCCCTGGCATGAGAAGGTATACACCTACAGCAGGCACCGAAAACATTATCCCAGCCCTGACTCCATCAGCATGAGTGGAGATCCCAAGTCAAGGTTTCCACTACCTCATTTCACTGCAAATTTCTTAAACACCTATCCTTGCTTCACAACATTTCTACTGCATCACATGTGAGGATCAGAAAACATTTTAACCAGCAGAAAGATAAATAATGAAGTTCATATATCTGGCATTTGTTTCCAATTTAATGAGTTTTCAAGCTGGTAGTACTGTCTATATTGTTCTTGTCGGATATTAAGATAACAGTGGAGACATTAAGTCATACCCTTCATGCCTCCATCAAGGATCCCAGCTTAAAAAAAAAAAAATAAATTTATCATCCAGTCCTAGTTCTGAACAACAAAATAACCTCTACAGTTTCTCACACTAAGAGAATGTGGCTTTAGTCTTTCTCCTGACATGAAGCTTCATATTGCTATACCGCCAATTAATCCTATTATTTCTAGTTATAGGAAACCCCTCAGTTACTCCTTCGCCTCTGACACTTGCATGCTATAGACTTTTGCAGATAAACGTAACTTCCCCATAATCAGCATTGCCTTCATCATGTATGAGACCCCCGAACACCTGCAGTTTTCTTGCAATTATTTCGAGCCTGTCCATTATACTACACCAAGCACTGCAGTAATTCCATCTTGCTGCTGCAAGTTAACAAAATGAATTGAGATATTTTGCTTTACTTTGGTTATCTCCATTAATACCATCTTTCCTTTCTTTCCAGAATGCTACAAGCTTTACATTCAATCTTTATAACTCACCTTCTCTTAGTCTTTGCTTTAACTATCCTTGTTTCACTTAGTTTTGCCTTGAAGTCAGGCACACAGTCAGCAGAGGGATTGTATCGCACTACTACAAATGATTCTTTAAACTAGCTATCATCAAATACACAAAATAAAGGTAACAAGCTTAAAGCGTAAACAGCCACCAAAAAGAATTATTATTCTCTTCCAGCACACAAAAAAAGTTGGAAAGTGTGCTCTTAAATAAACCTCCTCTTTGAACAAACTACAGTATCATTTCTAAAAGGATATCATCCTATCTCCTCCAGTGCAGTCCTTCCTACAAAATCCAGCAAAGCGCATTCGCTGCTCTGCAGACCCCCCCGTAAAACACTGGCTCTTCTTGCCAGAGGAGTCCCACTGGGTATTGACATGCTCATGGAGGGAATTCAGCAACATATCATACCGCTGGCACCATCATTAGCTGTATACTTAACAGCTACAATCACAGGTGTCATATGCAGTATGCATTTTAAAATGCATTACTCCAACAATGGGATGCAGCTTCACTGAAAAATAAGAAAATGTTACTAGAAAGTTATGTCAAAATTTGATTATTTCTTCTGATATACGAATAAAACTTTATAGATTAAAAAAATCAGATTAAATAAAATTCTGATTAAATAAATCAGAATAATCACCCATAAAGACAGAAGGGCAAGTGGATACACAAAAAATTATACTCATGTATCTCCGTGTTCCAATTAATGTACTTGCAAATATCAGATTATGTAATTATAGATCCATCACATTAATCAGGTTTGTGGAATTCTGCATTATGTAAATAAAGTGCACAATAACTGCTGGTTTGCTGTACCTATATAAATTCTAGAGATATCATTTTCTGTAATCCAGCTATTAAATACTTCTAATTTTCAAGAGTTAACCTGGGGCAATTACCTTTTTGTTTAATTGCTTCCTTTGATACAGCATAAAATGACATAATGAGATTTAATGAGATCATTAATCACTATGTTTTAATAAGCTACTCCATAATAAGTGACTAAACTCTTAAATATTTCATTCTGCTCATTTTTTTTCGTAACTCCCCCAAAAGCTGTTAATGCAAGCTTGCAGGTTTACCTAAAACTGCTTGGAAAGTTGGGGCCCAGTGTTTTATCCCATGTAACAAACAAAACAATCATTATTTTCTTCATGCAAGGCAATAATCTATAAAGAAAAACAAAGATCTATCAATGGCAATAGAGCTGATTCACACCCCTGAAGGCTAAAGAATCAGGTGCTCTGTTGAGTATTTCTGCTAACCTGATAGAGCAAAATAATACTGTATAATGAAAAGACTTCTTAATATTCAACATTTTAGCATGCACTTAAAAGCAAGTTGTGTACACTTCTGAAAAATAAACGTGAGTGTATTACCCCCAGGCTCCCTACCAACTACTTAGAATAAAAAATAAAAATTAAGAGGTTCAAGGACTTCTCTAATGAACAGCCTTACCAAGAGTTGGGAGAATATGAAATCTGCTAAGATATGGACACTTTGCATACGTATGTGTAAAATATTTCAAATTTAAAGACAAAACCAGATTACTTTTTTCTTAAAAGCCATATTGCTTGTTAGTCTAAAAATGCCACAAGAAAAAGAAAGCCCTGAATAAGCTTATATACATCAGCCTTAGCACTTCATTGCAACAGACAGGTGAGTGGCTTCATTCTTCTCACTAAAATGCTGGTTTTAGAAGCCCAGGGAGCAGCACGCATAGTCCTACTGCTAGCTAACTTACAACTTTACTACATGGTCAGCATTAACAGATACCGGTATGGTTATAGTTACAACACAGTTTCTGCTGCAACCACTATTTCACCCTTTGGGCTAACATTTCCATGCATTATCTCCATAAAAGCGTGATGTTTCTGTAAATCTGGCTAATCTTTCAGATTATTTTGGATCTGAAGAGGGTAAATACCAGTAAAAAACCCATAACAACACATACTTCCCTCACTGGCTAACCCACATTCTCCATTCCTTTCCCACATAAAACTCATGCGATTATTTTAGCAAACTATTATTTGAGGACTATACAGCTGACTACTCTCTAAGGAAAAAAATGCCATTGCAAAGAAGAATAACCCTAGGAGTAACGGTTATAGCAGCCTTTGAAATTTTCACTGTATGAAAGCCCTCCCTGATAACACAGCACACAAAACCTCACCTGCAAGCAGATACAAGTAATCACTGAAAATGAACATCTGGAAACACCTAAAGACAAGTTATAAACAGACCTCACTCCCAGCCTCCTTCCTGAAAGCAAACAAAAGAAAATTACCTACAAAACTCAAGGAACAAACAGTCTCCAGTATTTTTTGCAGCCTGAAGCTGCCTCATACCTCGCTGTAACAGGAAGGGAGTTGGCAAGAGCCTTTTTTTTTTTTATATAATGCTCATTTTCTTTACCAATATACCACAGATGCAGAACTACACTCTAGCCAACATTCATTACGGGTTTACCTTGAATTGAAAACCGTATTTGGATAAATTAATTGAACAGCTTGTTGTTCCTCCTTAATTTACTGTGTAAAAAAAAAGAATACTCATTCTTAATATCAAGAGATGGGCTCCATTATCCTGTTTCTCTTTCCATATCCATCCGTTTCTCTGTACGACACTCCTTTTCTGTATCTTCAACTGAGTTTGAGAATCTTCTTTTTTCCCCCTACCTTTTTTTTTTTTTTTTTCTGGTGAGATGACTTTAGTATACAAAAGTGATGCTCAGGTGAGAAGCCAATAGTAGGGAACTGTGCAAAGGACAGGACATCATCTTACGTTTCTCCTACAGTGAGACCCTGAGATAATAATTTCTTCAACTCTTCTCTCAAGGTCAGTAGGACGCTTTTGTCCACCAGCAAGAACCTAGCCCATCTCACATTTTCCCAGTAATTCTGTTAACTACTTTCCTAGAGATATTATGGCCCTCAACAAGCTCAGTGCTACAAACTTTTCTCTGCAATCCCATCCATCAGCTTCTTTCTGTGACCCCATTCTGCCCATCCACAGGCCAGCTACCCAAAACCAGGCAACTCTTCTGGGCTCGGGAAAGGGAAGAGCAACAAGGAATGCATCTGTCACATTTTTCTGCTCTCTGTTGCTGACTCCATCATCAGCCCATTCCACAAGGAGCTTTTTCAGGGACTAGATCCTTTCTGCAGTGTATAAGGTGGTTTCAGAAGACAGGAGAAAGGTAACCCTTCTCCAGTAGTTTAAGTTATCTTCAGAGTTATTTCTGTATCTCTTGTAACAGGAATGAAAGACACACCAGCAAACAAGGGACTGTTCCTTCTTCTAATCAGCAGCCAGAGCAGGTGGGGAAGATCTTCAGACCCTTAGTCCCTTCCTCCCCCATGCCTCCTCCCTAAGCTTTCCTGGCTTTTGAAGCCTGCCTTTCAATTAGATCACTTCATACCAGCCTTAATCTTCAGTCTTTCTTCTTGGGGAATAATTACTTAAGGACTGTCATACTGAATCAGATCAAATGACGACAGGGTTTGCGATCTTCCTCTGCCAGTGACCTACAGCAGATACTCCAGGTACTCCAGCATGTGTCCTCAGCTTTTGTATTTGGCTGTTTCAAGCTGCAGAAGACTCAAAATTTGACCCAATTCTTGTCACTTTTAATGCTGCTTACAGAGGTCTGATTAGACCAGAAAATCACATACAACTCTTGTCAGCTTTTGTTGAGCTTCCAGAAAGCAGAGAGCTCTGAGCAGACCAGCAGAATGGTCCCTGTACATCACCACACCAAGCTCACAACAGCTCACACTTTCCTGTAAAGCCTCTGGGCTAGAAATGCAATAAGGATTGAGGGTTTTTTTCTTAAATATATTTTTTACAATTAGTCCCCACACTAAACCTGGATATTTAATTATTTAGTGTGCAAATATGATAATTTCCCTGAGCTTCTGATTTTTATATCTGACACACAACATCTTGTCTTGTCTATAGGGGTGTTTTTCCCTCCTATGGAATATCCTCCATAGTGTCTGGTCAAGCCACTGGTCTCTCCTAAACTGAAACAAGTATGTTCTGAACCTGGATTTCTTCGTGGCTTCTGGGATATGGCTTTATCAAAGGGTTTTGGTTTGGGGTGGTTTTTTGTTTTGGGTTTGGTGTTTTTTTTTTTTTTTTTCCTTCCCTGAGACAATGTATTGGCTCTGCTGCAGTGCTCCTGCTAGGGCATGGCCAGTTACTGCACTATCATCAAAGCACATGATTGACATGGGCTTTCAAGAAAGACGATATGGGATTTGTTCTGAGAGATATGTGGGGACAGGAGTACTTTCAACAATACAAATCTCCTTTTATCATCTGTTTTATTTTTATTTTACTCCTAAATAATTTTTTTGTGTGCTTGGAAAGCTATGCCTTTAAAAGTGTCTTTTTGAAACTTTGGAATTATGAGCTGGTAATCTTCCTTTTTGTTGCAATAGTACGTTGGTGTGATAAACTACGTATATTACTGACAAAACAAGTGGGTTTTGTAATACAATGAAGCAAAGTCCATGCTTACTCCAGGAGAACAAACATTTTTGCTTGGGAGTTCACTTGGCTTTTAAGCTAGAAAATGATGTTGCAATTTAAATCCTCATAGTACAACTGATGTTCACTTAGCTTTGCTAAAAGCCCTGGGCTTGCTTGGCAGTGAAAATTTCTCATTTAAACTCTCTCTCAGATGATACAGGTATGTGTTTGTACACAAAACCATGGAATTATACAAGCTTCCAAATATGATGGTTAAACCTTACTAATGCAAGGAATCTAAAAACGAACTTCCAGAGTGCAACCATGGAAACAATGAAAAAAATGGGAATTTAGCTAACTTTTCTGGTATTTGTGGATCTTTCCATGAAAGCACTACAAATCATTGACTTTACATGCTAAACAGGCTTATTGTTTCACAATATTTATTTCTGCCCATTTTGGTTGAAAAACCCAAGGCATAACCAAACAGCAACACAGAGCATAGCAAAGGAAGAAGTTAAACTTTCAGAACAGATGAAAGAAAGTTTTTATGTAATTAGCACTTCAGCTGGCTGGATGGGCAGGAGCTAGAGCTAGTAAAGGGAAGCTGAATCAATATACCGATTTGACGCTTTTCCCCATATGGCTCAGAAGCATTATGAAATTTTACCAGCAGCCCAGAATGAAGTGAAATGAAACAAAAAGTTATTTCTTTGAAATGAAAGTTTTCTAAATGAAGGCTATAGTCTCTTCAATACTTAGCTCTGCTTGGCTAAGAATTACAAATATATTGTTGGAAACAAGCTAACACCCAAAATAGGGATGTGCAGATAATGCAAAATATCTCGTCTGTTGACTGATCACAGGCACTTTGTTAGCCAGCTCTCAAGTGTCCGTGGGTGACTACTGGAGAGGATATTCTTAACATTCTCATCAGCACTTGAAACCTTGACTTATCTCCTAATCCTACCAGCAACACATTTCAACAGCCACTTACAAATGCACAGACACTACTGTGTGAATCATTTCCCAAAACACGTAGCTGCCTATTCTGGAGTCTGGTCTTTCCCTTTCCTGCACATCTATTTCAAACAGCACCACTGTGCTAATTTGTTATCTGTGATTGCTACAAAGCTCTGTCAGAGCAACCTGCTCCCATCAGTGGGCTCTGCCAGGGTGGATGCGGAGTCAGCAGCTTTCCTTAGCTTCTCAGGTTGTAATGAAAGAGGACAGCTACTGTTTGTTAAACAACACAGCCACGCTAAGTGTACTTACTACAAAGTGCCAAACATTCAGCAGACACTCTCCTTCGCAGAGGAATGGCTCCTAAAGGGACTTTTACAGAACCGCACGATGAGCCATCTCTTTTTCTTAGTTGTACTGCTTTCATTGTTTTTGCCTCCCTCCCTCCAGAGGAAGGAACGATATACATACCTGACTTGTAAGTCAGCTCCCAAAAAAGGCTGCTGCAGTGTGCTATTACATACTTCCTCTCCCACTCATCTAGCACTGACCAGCCAATGCATCAGCTGTGCAAAAAATAGCTAGTTCTTTTTGACCGTCTTTGCCCAGAACATACCAGCTAGAAAAATGCCAGCTCTCTGGGTGTTAGGACATATCCCACACTACAGCTGAAGCGCTGCTGTAGCACTGAGCCCACAGAGCCAGAGGACTGGGCACAGCCTAAACTGTGCTAACGCCATATCCTGCCTGCAATCACGTATCACTCACAGCTCGTTCATCCAGGCAGGCTGCTGGTCTCACAGATACAGTGCTCCTGGTGCATTACCCAACCTGCTGAAAAGCACTGCTCTGTACCACGCCTGCAAAGCCTTACAGAGAAAAAGGTGGGTCTGGACACTTACAGGCACTCTTGCTGGAGGAGCCAGAGGATCAATTAGAGCAGATTTACATAAAAGCTGCCTGACAATACGATGCTTTTTGCATTATCTCAATATTTTGATTATAAAAGCCTGTGCTTGTTCCCCCAAAGATCAGTGGGTACTGTTCCCAGAAGGCACAGTCTCTGGTGTTATTCACACTCCTTCCTCTCCTCCCAGAACAACCCTTGCGACAGGCTGGCTCATTTTTGGAGAGAAGAGGCATTAGTCCAGTGAACAGATCTGCCTGCAGAGTCACAGTGCTGGGCAAAATTAAGGCTGTAGCAACACCTAACACCAGCTCTGGAGGCCCTTCTTTCCTCTATCTGGTCCTAGCCCCCACTCTCACTTTCAGTGGCACAAGTTTGTTGCGCTGTACTGCAAAATAAATGCCCAAAGCAGTGCAGACAGGAATAAAAAGGTAGCGTGGGATGGCAGGAGAAGGTTGGGAGATGCTTTTACTCCAAAGCCACAGCATCACAGGGCTGCACCCAAAATAAATCTTATTTCTCATTCTTCACGTAGCATGTTTCACATACACAATAAAGAATTGTGTACATTTCTGCTTCACTTTTAATGTTAGAAATATTAAGTAACCTTTACTGCATTACATAACCATATTCAGATACACAGACACGGAGCATTGTCACATAATGGTGTTAAACTACTTAATCCAAGTAGAGGCCCTGGAAGCATGCAAAGGCAAACAATTTTTGCTAGTGAACTTTTGAACCTCAGTTGAAGACTCTGTGTCTGCTAATAAGATAGACAAATTTATGATAGTTAGCATCACTGGCAACCTGTGAAATTTCTGGTCATTGGTGATACCAAGGATAAGATAAAAAAAAAAAAAAAAAAAAAGGAGAAACCCCCTTTTCAGGCTTAATGAACCAAGTAATAAGTTCACATTCTAAGGCTAACCAGAAGCAACTTCTAAGCAATTATTCGGGGAAGTCCCCACGACAAAGAAATATAAATATTACTAATTAGAAGAAAGTATGTTACTGTTGCCCTAAGCTGTAAAGGGAGCAATTATAAATAAGAACAACCAGAGTGTAGCTGGAGACACAAGAGTAAAGAACAAGCAAGAACTAATGGAATGAAAATCCCAGAAATCTTCAGCCTCCTGGCAGCCTCCTACACTGTCACACATGCAAAGCTGCACTGTTTATGCAGAAAGAGCTTTCCACAATGATATTGGGGAAATAAGTTATAGCATAACCATCAATTTCTCCTCCTGCTTAACAGTCACACAAATAAGCTTCTTTTTTAATAGAACAAATGCAGTTCCTAAAAAAGTCCCCTGTAAAATCTTATAATTCTCTGTACTACTCCAATACTCCACATCCATTCCTACAACTGCAATCACGTAAGTACTGTGATATCTGTGTGGCATACTAAATACTGTGAAATTAAGAGCTGGATTCTGTTTCCTAGCCAATAGCATAAGGAAAAGGGTCACTGCACCGCAACTGAACTAGGAAGTCTAGAAATGGCTGTGTTTTGACAACTTCTAGCTTACAGTATTTAAAGAAAACCAACTAGACTATAACCCATGCCAAGCCCTTACACATGTACTACGTGCGCAGTTACACACGTACTAAATTCTATGCCAATGACTCGCCATAATCAGCTCAATGGGATATTTCAGTGTGTTAACTAAACTCCAAAAGTAAGCTTTGGCAGGGAACAGACCATCCTTCTCTCCCAGATTTAAACTGACAATGTCAGGTTGCACAGTGAACGACTTAAACCCAGGAAGATTAGGCCTTGTGATTATAATCTGACTTTTCCAAACAGAATTTTTCATATGCTCTTTATGAAATGGGGAAGATTATGCTTGAAAAAACATACCTTAAAGAGTGTCACAGTAATTTCAACATTTTCAGGAACAGGCCATACCACCACCCCACGGTATGGGTTCTTGATTCCAGGCTGCCAGCTATGAGCCTAAAGAAAGAAAAGAAAACAGTTGTCTTAAAAGTCATTACAAAAATGCTGACAACTCCCACAGGACCCAGCCCAAGTAGGCAGAAGTAACACGTCACTGACTCCAAAGAGGCTGCGTTCTTAAACCTATAACTCTACTGAACGCTATAAAGGACATCATTAAGAATGTGAGTAAAGAAACTCAGACCACTAGCAGGCATTTTTTTCCACTAAAATAAAGCCGTTTCTCGCAAGGTCCTAAACTCTGTTTTTTTAAGTATGCAACACAGGTCAGGACACTCAAAGCCCTGCAAAAATCAAGGCTGTAAGGCTAGAGCTTCTGTAGCAAGCTGAGTTTTATTTTGTTTTTAAATAAAAACATTCCCTCATCCAGATAAAGAACACTTGATGAGTACAGCACATAGTGCAGGCTTAACCATACTTAGACCTAAATAGAGAAAAAAAAATTTAATTTAAGAAAAAAAACCACACAAACGAATGATTTATACTATAGATTAAATGCTACTAAAAAAATAAAATTCCTAAGAATTAATATGCTGGGGTACCTACACCTAGAAAAGATAATGATAAAAAACACACTAAAATAGACAGATAACTTGTCTACCTTTGAGTATCAGTTTGGATTGATGTATAGTCTGTATTTACATTTTAATAGCTAGTCCTGAAAGACACCATGTGTGAGAATTTCTGTTTCAGAATAAGTATGCTTTTTTTCCAAGCTCAACTTAATCAATTTTGTGATGCTGCAAGACAAATGAGGGAGGGATACTGGTGCACAAGCGACTGCTGAGCAGCATGAAGGTCATTAAAGATCTGTGGAAGTTTTATCAAGAAAGAATGTACAATCTATTTACTGCTATCAGAAGGCAATTAACCGGGCTTTTTTTTCCCTTCTTTTTTAAATTATAGACCATCCCTCACTGCAGTTTTATGCTCTTTCCAACACGCAGAACTTCAGAAGACAACTGCCTATTATAAGAAATTTTTGCTATCTTGCTGTAAGTCACGTTTACTTTAAACATGACTTTGCTATACCAAGGTGGGAAAGACAAAGATGGTGAAACAGTCCCACTCAACCACATAGAGGCAATAGCTCTCTGATGCTCTGTACTGCAAGCCATGTGTACTCCAGATGCCAGGTTCGTATCTGACAGCCCCATCACATGTGCCTGCTGCTTCATGAGCTCTCTTGCATTCAGCTGGGCTTTCACCACAGCCTCCAGTATCACAGGCACCTTCAGCAGACTCACTCTTACTCTAATCCCTCCATCCTCACAAAGCAGAAGTGTGCAGATTAACTACAGGTGACAACTGCTAAGGTAGCAGGGGCAAGGAGAGGAAGGACAAAGTGAGAGGGGCGAAGGAGCTGGGAAGAGACGTGAAGCTGAGGGACAGGGAAGCTGCTGGCAGAATCCAGCCTGTGCAGCCACCAAAGAGAGCCCGACCTGCCTCGGCAACTACATGCACACAGCACACTCATTTCCATCCCGTTATTTTTATTTTCTTGCCAAACATTGCCAGCTCTCCTGTGGTTTTATCACAAGTTTTTCCATCTTTGGCATTCTGCTTAAAACCCCAGCTTCCAAAGATGCATAATTTGATCTGAAATTTCAGTAAGTTTCAATGCTTTGTGCTTGGGGAGTAAACTCAAATAACATGACTTGGGGCATCTGAAGAAAGGGAATGAAAAAAAAAGAGCAACTTCAAAGAACCCAATTTCTACTGTTTTTAATTCCCCAAATTTCAACCTGATCTCATTATTCTAAAGTGGGTCCGGATGAATTTCTGAGGAACTGAGCAAACAGCACTGTTTATAGCTTTACTCCACAAACATATTTCATAGGAAAAAAGATGTTTTGTGAGCGGCAAAACACACCAGAACAGTTGTCATCCCCACCACAGCCACTTGAGCTCCCGCTTGCATCTGCCTTCCACGGGACCTGCAGTCCCCCACATTGATCTCAGCCTGACTGATGGGGATATTCAGCAGGCACAAGGCAACGATCCAGAACCAGGCACATGCCCACCTGCCAGATAGCCTGTCCTCATGTAACATCTTGTATGATAAATCAACTCCTCCTCCATACGGACACTCCATCCTCTTTCCAGATAGCAATTTTCACAAAACCAATATGAGCTCATGGCGTGTTTGGAACCTGTACCTTCCTGCTGGTTTTGGCCAATACTGACATTTATGTCAAACTTTTGATGTCCGAAGGTCCAGGCACTGACAGCCTGCTCAGTTGAGGATCACTTGTTCCATTAAAAAAAAAGAAAAACTAGAAAATGAGCATTCACTGGTGCAGGCAAAGCTTTATTTCAAGCCCTTTATCAGCATTGCCTCCCACCAGGAGAGTTAGTGAGACACAATAAACACACACATGGATATACATGATTCTCTGTCACTGTGACAGGCATGTCACTGAAAGCAACAACCAGCAGACAAGCCCTTGCTAATGAGCTTTTAAAGCAAAGCTGTTCTGTGATCAGCTGAATGTTATTAAATCCTCCTTTGGCTTTGAAAAATAAACACTGTACCACACAAACAGCATGACAGAAAAAGATAACATCAAAACTATCTCTGCATTGCTGAGAAGGAGAAAGGGAGAGGGAAAGCAAAAGGAGGAAAACACAGAGGAAAAGCTAATAATGATGACAATTTAAAATTAACATGGAGAGTGTTATCCTAACACAGTATTTCTCATGTCAGGGACCTCTGTGCTGCCATTTCTTGTAGCCACATCTGGCCTATATCAAATAACCTTTTCAACTCCCAAATGATATGCCTTGACTTTGATATGCAAGCTGGATCAGGCCACCTCTGCGCAGCCGAATTGCACTTCCAGACAGGTGACGGCTGTCAGGGCTTAGCCAACGTGAGGCACTGTGCCCGTGCAGTACATTTCCACCCTGATCCTCACCTCTAACTCCATTTTCCATTGGGTGGTGCCTTTTGGACCCATGTTTTCCTCATCTCCTACCAGTCTTCACTAGCCATCTCCCCTTGTCACGTCTCTGAAGCCAAGAAGCAGCTCAGCAGAAGTTACTGCCAGCAGCGGGTGCTCACCCGCAGCCCTCCCCTTCCCAGACTCCTCTCCTAAATCCAAGGGACAAGAGCCATGGCCTGGAAAGAGAAGCAGAAATGCTTTGCTGCATTTCAAGGAGAAAAGGAACTCCTCCCTTTTTCTGACAGTGGAAAATGAGGGGAGATGATGTAGCATGAAAGCTCTTTTAAATCAGGAAGCAGGAGCTACAGGAGGGGTTACTGAAATACCCTATAAATAGAGCAGGGCTGTGAACGACATTGTCCAACCTACAGCAGTGCTCTGGCACAAATCCGATGACTGTTAGAAGAAGAAAGCTGTTTAAGAAAGGATGTGGAGGTGAGCCTGCAGACTCACATAAGCACTTCAGGCTACCCAGTCTTCTCTCTAAAACAACAGCAGTGACAATCCAGCCAGCCTGTTTTGCGATCTGCTGTTCGTGATGTTGCGAACACAACTGTTGTGCCATGCTTGGACTGGAAC
The DNA here is from genome assembly GCF_000699245.1 of Pterocles gutturalis. Lineage (NCBI taxonomy): Eukaryota > Metazoa > Chordata > Aves > Pterocliformes > Pteroclidae > Pterocles > Pterocles gutturalis. Next base: position 62,057 of record NW_010111630.1, read on the forward strand.
GACAAACTTGATACCTCCGCAGTTCATTGGAACCGGAGGCCAATAAAGGGAAGAATCTTTAAAAATAGATCAAAATCAGCAACTTACATGGACAGATATTTTAAATACCCAGCACTCCATATGATAATGCACGTACAACACACCAAAGGGCTTACAAACTGTACTCAAAATTAGTGAAACACTCCTGAAAACACCGAATCTATTGTCAAGCAGGCTTCAATAGTCAATAATTTCAAACACAGAGAGCTCTGACATTTGTGCAAATCCTCAACATTTAGTAACACGTAAGCTATTATCACCAAGGTACACTGTCCCCACTCTTGCTAAGTGTCCACTTTTTGATTGTGTGAAACATATTCTTACACATCTCTCCCACCTCATGCACAGGCTGGATCTTGTTCTCCAGTACCTTCTGCCGGGGAGCACAGAGCAGGCTCAATCATAAAAGTAACATTTCCCAGCATTGCTGAAACTCTTGTACCAAAAGACAAAGTGTTACAGAGGACTATAAAGCAGCTCCCTCTAGTTCAACATATGGCAATACATTGTTTGAACAGAAGATGAGACTAGCTCACCTGAGGGCTGCCTTTGGTACATCACTTTCCCTTACAATTACACACCAGGGGCTGACCTTGACCACACGAAACTGCCTCCCACTCTGCAGGCAAATTTGGACAATGGCAATTAACAGAGGTGCCAGAGAAAATGATGACATTGCACAGCTTCCAAAATACAAACACATTTCTGAAAAACTTGGAACAAACCAGGTAATTTTATAAACACTGTAATTTTTGAAGCACTCTCCTCTAATCTAAAAAACAGTTAACCTTTCCCATCACTGCCCAGCTGTCTAGAACATAGAATATAAACAGAACAATCTTTTAAATCTGAATTTAAAAAAGATAAAGTTGAAGACAACCCCAAAACAGAAACTCTGGTTTCAAACATGAAGTTAATAAATGCCACCACCACCTGCTCATCGCTTCATCCTGAAGAAGATAAGGCAGATGCAGGCAAATCAGCTAACTATCGTACATTATGGAAGCCACTTCCCCAGCCCCTGTAAGTAGGGGATTTCATGACCTGGCACACATTTCATGACCTGGCACCATTCCTATCATGACCAGATCTGCTCACTACTGCTTACAGTTTTCCTTGTTTCTACAAAAATCTCTTTCCTGACCTTTCAAAACCAAAATATAAAATTATTTCAAGAGCCAACCCTTCCAGATGTTTTACATTACCATTTGGTTTCTCCCTTCTTCACTACCACCTCGTCTTATCCTGCCTCTGGTGTGTAGAATAATTGCAAGATACTTTCCTACAAGATCATAGAGCCAACCATAATATTTTAAATCTGCTGCAAGTTATGGAACAGTTTGAATTTACAAATCAAAAATATGTTCTTATAGCCAAGCCCTCAATATTGTTTTTTAAAAGCAATAGTCAGAACCAGACTTATCATTACTCTTACAGACCCAGGAGTGGCTTTAATGTGAGCCAGTGAGCTGCTGCTTTTCTTTCCCTGATAAAAGTTTTGCCAACGGCCTATGATCAGACAAGCTCTGCTACTTGTCTCTGTGGCAGGCTGTTCAGGGCACAAAAGCCAAGCAGAAGCACAACTGGCTCTAATAGCGCTTGGGGCAGCTCAACTTGTAAGGATAGTCCCTCTTCTTCAGCTTTATCCAGGCAGAACTCTTAGACAGGAAGAGGAAAAAAAAAATAATAACTCAAAGAGAAGGAGCTGACATTAAGCAGCCAGATCCTTCATCTGGTGCCTCCATGCGAGCAGCGTGGCTTGCGAAGACTAAGCATTGCTCCGATTTGCTCTATGTGATGAGTCCCACCAAAGCCATACATCATCTGGGGACAGCCGGAGATCTGTATGATCCAGCTGCTAATGGACCCTCTGGAAAAAGAATGGACTGGGAAAAGCTGCCGATTCCCCCACACCAAAGGAAACCTCAACAGGCAGTTTGTGGATGGCTTCTTCTGTACCATAGCTCGGTACCATAACGGGAAGAGACAAATTAAAGACCATATTCCCAGCTATAGCTTGCATCCCCATGATCATCTCAAAAATCACTGTGCTTGGCCCTCCAGTTAAAGAGGCTGGGCACCAAAACAATGCTCCCATCGCACTCCCGCCCTGGGATGCCGCCCAAGAAAACCAGCACCTGCCAAAGAAGAAAGTCCAAAGCCCTGGAAACACCAGGCAACCTTCATTCAACCCACTGCTGCCAGTGCCCGTTGAGAGTAGATGAGGAAACTAGCATATTCCCACAGGTCTTCTCATGGATGTCTTCATCAGCAGGCGCATGTGTTACAACTCTAAGTAGGTATCCATGTATTGCTGCTAATGAGCTACAGAAAGACTGCTAAGCTTGGAAAATGAGCAGAAAGTCGTCTTCACTAGGAAACAGATTCTCTAGCACTGGGCTAGCTGTTCAAACAACTTCACACATACACATTCACGACATATTCCTTAAATACATGTTCCATGCAATTTCTTTCACCAAGCCTTGCTATATTCACTGCCCTCAACAGACAATACAAAGATAAAGAGACTCTTCCCCTTCTCATCAAGCAGTTTCTGGCCTTATCTATTGGGCTTCCTATTAAAAAAAAAAAAAAACAAAAAACAAAAAAACACAAAACAAAACCAAAAACTGAATGTAGAGTTATTTTTCTCATCATTTTCTGTAACATCCATCACTGCACCACAGAATGTCACCAAAATTTAACTTTACAGGATCCCTAGATAAAAAGCAGGGTATTGTGGTCCCCAGTAAAACTGCCAAAAGAATAGCCAGTTTCCACTCATTTTGCATTGTCTACTTAAATCAGCTAGGACCTTACTTTATAGAGATTAAGCATAAAACAACCTTTCGTTTTGTTTTCCAAAGCAGACTTTTTTCACTTCAAGGGTGATGATGGCTGCTCAACGCTGCTGCAAGTCAGTCCCCATGCCCCAGACAGCCACTAAATGGAAAGATACATCAAAGCTCACTTTATCTAGCCTTAGTCAGGAACTTCGTAGATGAGGACGGGACAAAACTGAATCCCCTAAGGTAGCAGTAAGCCACATAACAGTGAGGCAGTCTTTCCTTTCTGTTCCTGTCCTATACCTTCTTTAACAAACACTGTCCAACTTCTTCATCAATTAAGCAGTTTCGCATACCACTCAGTCCTCATGGTCTCCCTAACCACTGGCTGCTTAACAAGGCAGCAATGCTGTAGGAAAACAATTTGCAATTGCCTTATTAAAGGCTATATCATATGCCTAAAAGGGTATGCACCGACCATTAAAATGACTCATTCTAATTTTGACCACTTGCATTTGCAAGCAGACATTATTTCTTTTCTTTACTAACAAATCAAGAAGCCCCAGGAGTACCATTATCGAACTGTTCTGGTCCCAGGTAGTCATCAGCATGTCAGAGTCACAACATGACTTTGTAACTCCAGCCAGTGAAGAAGCTGGTAGTGATAGGCAGGGCTGGCACTAGGAAATGAATCAGCAAGAAGAGGCAACAGATTGCTAAGGACAGCAAAACAGGTGACCCAACTTCTGCTTTACTGATAGCACATCCTTAAAAAAAGGCTGGGCGGGCTGCTGATGCAGACAAGGGATTCTTTTTACTCCCTGTCCCTCTGCTTCTCTTGGCTCTGCTCTTACTGTTCAAGTACCTTCCCTGTTCCCAACATTGTTCCTTCTCCTCTCTGTTTATAAACAGTTTTTTATAAACCTCCAGCAGAAGTGCTGAAATAACAGGCAAGTCACCTTCTTTCAGCTTTGATACAAAAAGGATCTTTGAAGAATAATTCTGTCAGGCTCTTGGAAGCAAGTGCAAATTTGATTCTTGAGGTGTATAATTCAACAGTAAGCCTGTATGTGTTCACAGGAATAGCAGAAAGTACCTCCTTGACATCACGGCAACATCTCTTTTCAAATTGAAATTTCTTAGTTCAAAGCCTGGAAATGCCAGCACATCTTAGTGAAATGAAGGTAAACATATTTACAACACATTTTCCCCTTGTTCTACACTAGAACAAAGACATTCCTCCCCCACTCAAAAAAAAAAAAGAGGAAAAAAAAAAAAAAGGGCCAAAAGCCCAGAGCTTGAAAACCTGGGGTCAACATGCCAGTGTGACAGGTTACCAAAGAGGAAGAGTTAAGCAAGTCCAGTGCTACAAGCTCCAGCTTCTGTAAACTATGGATGCTGATAACCTAAATGAGCCTTGAAGAGTTGTGGCAAGCCCCACCTACCTGATTTTGAAGTCAGGCAACATTTGCATCAGCAGCTAGGCGACTTCCCCTCCTCCCCCAGCTGAAAATTCATTTGGTTCTACAATTGCTCAGTAATTGTGCTAAATATAGCAAGACTGTAAATCACCTTTTTCTGTAAACTCCTGGCACACACAATGAAGATGCCCAACCATACAGAGCCATCTTGTCTTGACATGCTGCTTGAAAAGCATCGAAATCAGACTTGCCCAGAGAGAGAGGATCCCAGAACAGAGCTGTTAATTAACTTAAATCTGCATTAAGGTCAGTAACTGCTGGATACATTTATGATCCTGTATCTATCCATGCCCAGAGTGCCCTTTCAGTGTTCTTTGTAAATGGTTATTGCTTTTCATTTGCAACACTTTGAAACTTACTACAATTTAACATATCTACAGCTCCTATCCTGTGTTTCCCACACTAACAGCTAAAATATTCAGACTCCTGCACATGATTTCTACCATTACTTCTTGTAATCGAAGGACCACTGTAGTTTACTTAGAAAGAAAGTATGTGGGCCAGAAGGCATATCAAAATCACATAAAACCACAGAAATAAGGACTTCAAAGGACGTCAAGAACTCATCTTTCAGCTCAACAGCATCTTAAGATTACATTACTTAAGCAAGCCAGTCACAGTGTATATCTATAGCACCATCACATCATCTTCCAAGCTGAACCACATTTTTGGTTACCATATCTCTTTTACCTTCCCAGTACAAGAGAGACATAGAGCTACTGTATAGAGTCCAGCAAAGGGCTGTGAAAATGCTTAAGGGACTGGGAAAACTGGGACTGTTAGGCCTGGAGAAGGCTCAGGGGAAGGGGAATCATATCGATGTATATAAATAACTCAAGGGAAGGTGCAAAGGAGACAGAGCCAGGATCTTCTCAGTGATGCCCAGTGACGGAACAAGAGGCAATGGGCACAAAGTGAAACAGGAGGTTCCCTCTGAACATCAGGAAACACTTTTTCACTGTGAGGGTGACTGAGCACTGGCACAGGTTGCCCCGAGAGGCTGTGGAGTCTCCCACTTTGGTGACATTAAGAAGCTGTCTGGACACAGTCCTGGGCAACCACCTGTAGGTGGCCCTGGTTAAGCAGAGGGATTGGACCAGATGTCCTTCAGTGGTCTCTTCCAACCTCAACCATTCCACAAGTCTGTGAACTATCTGTTAGGGATCTCTCTCATTATCCCTAACAATGTGAAAAGTTCAGAAATCATAACCTCAGAAGAAGTCTTTACAGTAAGTTAAGACCTCATCCCTCTCCTCCTCCTTCTCAAAGAAGCTGAAAAACATAGACAATTATCAATGCTTTGTACTCACTGATCCCAGTGTCTGTCAAAAATAAAATAAGCGGAAATATTCATTTGACTTGCTTCCAAGAAAGCAATTAGATGAAACAAATATGTTGAATAAAGTATTTTACTGGCAGGATGACTAAGAGATCAAGAACATTTATTGATCTACAGTCTTAGACCCAAGCAGCTCAAATCATATCAACTACATAAGCTTTAAAATTAACTCTATCGTCTGCCCAGGCCTGAGGGCCACTCAGCCTGTTTCAAAGTACCTTTGTGGGATCTCACTAAGCATGAATCAACTACTTAGAAAAGTCTTTTGCTAACTCTCAGGAAAATCTGTCAGTTTATCCAAGAGTTGCTCTACTGCCTGGTGACCAAAGAGAGGACACTCACAGGAGGACATATTCTGGAACTTCATGGCCCAGCCGAAAAATCTTCAGGTGCAAAAAGTTGAACTAGTGTCGGAAAATCCTCTTGCCTCAGTGAAATGTTGCCATTGGAGCCTATGGCATCATGTCCATGACACCACAGGCAGAAACCCATCACTTCACAAACCCCTACTGGACTTGTGTTGGGGCTTCTGTTTTTGAACATATTCTGAATCTCAACAATCCAGTCATTAATGGACAAATACTTTGCTTTTCACCAAGCTTTTCAGGGTTACAATGCTTGTCTAAGTATTGAATTATTGAATTGAAGTGTCCTACATTATCTTTTTTCTCTCTGTTCTACAGAAATTAAACAAAACTAGAATAGAAAAGCTATCATAGGATAAGTCACAACAGACACCATACATCAGCATTTACTGCCTAGATACATGCTATAAATTCAAGGTAACTTGAGCTAGTTTATCCTTCAATGAAAGAGGAATAGTCTGACTGGCTTTGCTGAAGAGTACGAACATGGAACAGGAGCAGTTATCTTGGAAAAGGTGCCAGACTAAGTTCACACCCTTGTTTACTCACCAGGTAACACCTTTGGGTTTTCATACCCTAAAGCAGAATTTAGGATGCACACACTGGAGCAGGCATTTGGTTGTGCAGTTACTTTCAGTCAGTAACCAGTCTTTGGATAAAACAGCTTAGAATAGCTTAGACCTCAAATTAAAAGACAAAACACTGCAAATAAGCACAACAATCAGAAAAAGAAGTCAGAAAAATAGAAGTATCAGTAAAAAAACTAAAAGTCTCTCCTGAGTAGGGTAGGAAACTGTATATCACATTTTCTAAACATTTAAGTTCTTCACCATATAATTATTTCAAGATATCTTCTCTATCATGCATGCCCTCTCCCCACCATCCCAGAGTTCTTGGAAGTATCATTTTGAGTTACAAGCATACACTTAAAAAAAAAGATTTTAGACCATCTCTATTTAATAATTCTTTAACACTTCAGTTAAAAAGCTGAGTTCCAAAACTTTCCCTCCGGACAAGACCACTTGCTGTAAGCCTGACCAGGGTAAGAGGCAACAGCTGCCGGGAGAGGGAAGGAGCAAGTACTGATGAGTTATCTCAAAGATGAGATGCTCCTGGGAAGGGCAGAACCCATCACACACTCCTTCCCCCTGCAAACCTGCCCAGTGGTTAGGATACTTCTTTTTCCCAGCTCATTCGTGTTGCTCTTCTCAAGCTTTCAGACAGATGGGGGACAGCCCTACACCAGAGGACACAAGGCAACAAAAGAAATCCTGCAATATGACCAGTATTCAAAGGCCTTTGCTTGCCTGCTCTATGCATTAAATGGGCTTCCCACCTCCCTGGGCAACAGCAACTGACTGCTTGTATTGACAAAAGATTTTACTCTTTAATATTAGTCAATAACACAATACCATACAAGACATTGTCATATCAGACACCAGGGGTTTAGAAATGCTTGCCATTTGTTTCAATCTCAGTGTAAATGAGGAGAGTTGTGGTTTTGTTTAAGCTTCATTTTCTATGGAAACCAAGCCACACACCCAGACTGTCTGGCCTTTCCCTTTGCCCCAGACCCAAAGGAGGCTCCACGGAGGCTAACTGCATCTTACTGTCAGACCAGTAAAATTCAGCAGTCTAGACAAACCAAACACCATTTAACAAAGAGACAGTAATCTCATCAGGCTTTCAGATTTCTTCCCACAGGAAGAAAAGTAAGGTGAAGCTCACAGAAGAGAGGGCTACTCTGCTTGCAAACTTCTACACACCAAAAAACCCAACCACATGCAAGACAAACTTCACTGGGAGCTTTCCTTTCCTCAGGCTACCAAGTCACTAGGCATAAAACACACACAAATTCACATGCTTCCTCACAGTGTTTCTGGAAGTAAATTGTTAAAAATTAATTCAAATATACATTACTGGCCAAAAGAGCCCACGTGTATTCTGTTTGATCTGTAGCCTTTTCTAGTTGTGAAATAGCTTCTTATTCAGACTTTCTCTCCTTATTGCAGGGATGTCAGATTCTTTATTATTTTTTTATTATTATTACAGTTAATACACTTTTGAGTAGTGAAACACATTCTCCTTTCTAATTAGGTCTACCAATTAATAACTGAAATTGAACTGATGATGATACAGTTCTGCTAAACCAAAGCTGAAATCAGAGTTAAGTGTTTCCATAAATTAGCATTGATATAAACAGCAGCTTATTCTGACCTTTGGCTAAAATGAAAAGAAAAATACTTAAAATATTTCTCATTTATTTGGCTGTTCCCCACTCTCTGTAAACCAGTCCCTCAAACATCTGACCCTGCTTGTCACTGAAGTTGGGACTTATTAAGCAATCAACTAACCTTAGAAGATTTTCTTCGACTTCTTCTTGTCCAAACCACCACTAGTTTATCTGGCTGCCTGTTGAAGATAAGGAAGAAACAGCTTAATTTACAACAAGATCAATATGTAAACAGTTTATATTAAAACCCTTGCAAGACATAATGACATCCTTAGTGGTTACATTATCTCTTAAAAATAGCTCATCTAAAAACCACTCTCAGCATCAGTCATTTAATAGGAAAAATAATGCTGTATTTTTAGAAAAAGGCCATCCTCCAATCTGCACACTAATGTCAGGCTTCTCCTCCTGCTCTCCTTGCCTGCGGGCATCTCCCCAAAGCCAGCAGTGCATCTGAGCAGAAACTCTTCCAGGAGGCAGAGAACAGGTTCCTGACTCTTTAAAGACAACTTGGAAACAATCAGGTACCCAAAATAAACATCAATGCAAACTCTAGTTCGAATTTCAAAGCAAACATATTGAAAAGGTACTGCTAAACAGCAAAGAAAACAGGCAATTTCACTTTTTCACCCCCAGAGGATTTTTTTTTTTCCCTACCTGAACACCTCAAACAACAAGAGGATCAAGTCCTGTATTATTCCTCAAAATCTCCTTGGATGACCACAAACAGATAAATCAGTGCTTCCTCAACCTTCACTCAGAAGGACAACTATGACAAAATTCAGTACAGCTTTCCAAGCATTTTTTTTTTCTGTATTTCTAATGAACGTGGATGGAAACCCCCAAAAAAGGACACTTTCAGTCCAAATTAACTTCTTTTTAAGTTTCTTAATATTTATTTCTTTGTTGATAGTTACAGTCCTATTACTTCTACCTTATTGGTTTTACAATTGTCTCAGAGTGATTTTTGATATTGACCTAACTTCCAGGCTTCTTTTTTTTTTGGCCCATGATACACTTCCCATCGTATGACTACCCTTCTGGTCCCACTTCCAGACCCACGACCCCTCTTCCGGAGACTCCTGACTCTGTTCCAGCTTTGTTTGCTAGCTGATGACCCAACTCTCATCAGCAAGCCTCACTGCAAATCCGCCTGCAAATGATTTTCAATGGAGTTCGTATCTCCACTTAACAAACAGTACTAGTGCTGCAACTCCTCCTGGAAAAAAAATGCTGCTCAAAGTTTTGAGAGACACTGGTGTAAGAATCCCTGCATTTTTAGAGCCAACAGCAATACTTAGTTCCTGTTAAAAAAAAATAAATAATGGGGGAAAATTGGATGCTAAAGAGAAGTCAAGATACAAAGCGTTCAAATCATTCATTAAAAGATGCACCCCAAAAAAATCCACACAAGTATTCTGAATTTTAAAAAAAAGCAGTGTTCACACTGCTATCTTAGTATTTCATCACAGAGAGACTGTATCTACTTCATAACCTACTTTTCAAATGAAAACTGAACCAGTTTAACAGTTTGAGAGCTCATTTTAAGCACTGAAGTGCTGGCTGCTGTAATGTATACCTTCCCATTAAGCTGTTCATAATTTCTGCAGGCTACAATAAAACTAATACATCATCTACTATTTACACTTAAACCCCACCAGAACTAAAGGTCTCCTGAAAAAGAATTAAAGGCAGATCCTGTGAAGGAAATGAGGACATCAGCTTTTATTTGCTATTCTATATTGCACCTTATTCCTTTAATACATCCCTTAATTTTCAGGTTGGGTAAACTGAAAGTGAAATAGTCTACTACATTTTCAGCTGTGTAAAATCACTCTTATGGCTTGTTTAGGTCACCTAAATTGTAGACTGTCTCTGCTTGCAGCTTCTCCTGTGAAATCTTGCTTGGTAATGAGGTCATCCTGTTGCACTTTGAAAGCTCTTTGCTCACTTGGTGTTGGGTGCATTAGTTCTCATCTGTCAGCGTAAACCCCCATTCACTTTGATGGGACCTGTGTCCCTGAAGCAAAGCAACCTAAGCCCATGCCTACAATAAACAATTTTTTCTGAAGTTATTTCACTTTGCACTTTAAAGCTGACTTATTCTCATTTCAGAAACTAGTTTGTGAACCAAATTTAACTGAACCTTGATTCAATCCTGAGCTTACCTCTGAGCACCAAAAAAATGCCAAAAGCAGGGGAAGGTGGGGCAGTGAAAGAAAAAGAAAAAATGAAAAAGTTAAAAGATGCATTTCTGCAGTACCAGAGGCTACTGAAGACAATCCTCCCTCTGAAAGCAGTACTCTGTGTCCCAGGAGTCACATTAAATAGGAGCTCCAGTAGGAAAAGGCAAGACAGTGCCTGCAGAGGTTAACGGGAAGCGCACAAGCCCATGCTGCCACCAGCTCTCCACCTCTTCTGCCTCTCACTTAAACGCACACAGTGCTCAGCAGCATGTCTCTTCCCTGTTTCTTCTTGCCAGGGCTGCCAGGCACTATGCCTGCAGTGGCCTTGGCCTGCTCACATGAGCAACACCAGCTATCAGAAACATGTAAGAGACAAAAATCCATTCTTCATGGTATACTTAGCAGATCATAAAAACATTCAGTTCTAACACATGCCTTTCAAGAGTAAATTTCCACAAGTTTTCATCAGAAGAGCACTCAGGTCTCCAGAGATTCTGTGAGGGAGGCTAAGAGGGATCCAGCCCAGGTCCCTTCCTTCCCTGCAGCTCCAGGTCAGGTAACAGTGACACCCCTTTGCCCCTCTAGATCTGTTCTGACTTTGTCTTACATATCTTTGCATCACGAGTGTTTCTTCTTACAACGGCACCAGATCATCTCCCCAGGCTGGAAAAGCAAAGCAACACACCAGGCTCCTTGTAGTGCCAACATCTAAACCAGGAAGCCAGATCCAATGGATACGGCCCTGAGACCTGTTACACACATGTGCAAACAAAAAGGCCAAGAGAAGCAAGACAGCTAAGCGAGGAAACACGAGGAGCATCAGTGTCAGCATCAAAGTGAGTTGATTCAAAGTAGGAATGAATACACACCTACAGTCCTGCAGTACAGATACTATTTCATTACAAGGTACTGTAGAAGAGACCCATGGCTATGCCAGATGCCTCAAAAAAATAAAAAAGAATAGGCTATATGTAGACAGAACAGTTACTCCGAAAAACTAAGCCTCATAAAACACTTGTCAAGGGTTGACATGCCTCAGTGCAGAAATCCTTCCCAGTCTGGACAGAAGGAAAAAAAAAAAAAA
>NW_010111631.1:0-14120 GCF_000699245.1 Pterocles gutturalis
CAAATGTATGCGCATACATCTACATACTAATAAGGTCGGCGCATAGATTATGCGAATGAGGCGCGAGGCGGCGGCGGTTCGCTGGGCGGGAAGAGGCAGCGCGAGGCGGGGGAGGCCGTTGCCGGAGCTGCTCGGGAGCTGACAGGAACCGGCCCCAGCTCGGTGCTCGGCAGCGTCGCGCCCCACCGGAGGCGTTAAGGTCTGTGATCCCCTCATCGTCTGTCTCTTATTCGTGCGCCGAGCAAGGGCAGCGCTGCTTTTGATGTCAGCTGTGTCCTTTCCCCCTCATACACACGTATGTGTGCCCACACGCGTGTTGGGCGGCTTTACATGTCTCCTCTTTAGACAAAATACTAAATTCCCTGCGTTTCACACTGTTTTGTGACTCGGGTACCTGCTGCAAGAACATGAGATGTTGTAACATGAAGTGCCTTTGGCAAACTTGATCTATTAATCAAAAGTATTTTCTGTGTTTGGAAGTCAGGCGTAAATTTTCTGAGTTCTCCCGCGCTGTGGCCTTTCCTGACAAGACCCTTGGCTCCAAATTTCCAAAGAATTTATGGGTTAGGCATGCCTCTATTTTTGTCTCACGCTGAGAGAGCTAGAGTTTGGTATTTCGAAGCTATGTGTTCTCTGCTGTGGAAAACAGCCCTGCAGGTGTTCCAAATGAACACAAAACTGGTGAGGTAATTAAATACCAATTCTGAATATCTTTGCTTCACTGAAATCTTTGTCTCATGTCCTTTGACCACAGGGAAATCAGCTACGCAAACTACTCAAGAAAGAATAACTTGCTGGATTTATTAACTACATTTTTATTTTTTGTACTGTTAAAAGTTTCTGCAACTTACGGAGTTCAAGATAAGTTCTGGCACAGGTTATACAATTGGTGCAGCTGACACACAACATAACGTATAGCATCCTCTAAGGACAGTAATGAATTCACATTCTCCCCTGATGGTAGGGTACCAAAGAGTAAATGTAATTTGTACACTTGCCTTTCATGAAAGACTTTGATAGATATTTCTTGTAAAATTGACAACACAGTCGTAACTTTCTTTCCTATAAGGATATAAAAATCAACTTTTGCCTTTATAAAAGGCATACACATCCTGAACCTCACAAACAGTACTCTGATTTTGTGAGCAAGACATCCTGAGGAATTTCCTCTACACAGTTTGAGTTATGGTTTAACCATTTTCAGAGCATGCTCAGTACAATCTATAAATATTATAGAACCCATTATGACACCCATAGGAAGGCTAGGTTTTCAAATGTGTCCAGTTAGACCAGCTGCTCTGCTTGAGACCCTCTGGGCCCCCACGGCTACAGCTGCAGCAGGCAGTACAGGTGTGGATAGCTTGGGACACTTGGGAGTCTCAAGTGGGGCAGGTTAGAGGAAAGGGCTCCTCCTGAACGGACACATGTGAAAACGCCAGCCTGAACATCTTAGAAGTTACTGCTTTCTCAACAGATGTACATGTACAACCTCACTAAGGTTAAGAACAGTCGGTGTTCCTCTCTGAACAACTCCTCTCAGTCATCCTAGTAGGAGGATTACATCTCACATTCTTTTAGAACAACTTTCTCTCCACGTGGTGGGATTGTTTCAGTCCTTCTGGAAGAAGGGAAGCAGGCATCCAAGCATAGTAATGCTCTGCAAAAGGGAAATATTCTTCCTTGCTTGTGAGAGGAGTGGAGGGACTTGCACAGGAAGTCACAATCTCCTCTGGGATACAAGCAAATGTCCAGGAAACATACTCTTGGCCTACCAAGGCCTCCAGAGGCTGCAGGAGGGTTTCAGTGCTGTTTGTTTGGCAGGGGGCTGGTGGGTGGAAGCGGGTGCAGAAGAAGAACCAGAGTCCTTAGGTGCTGCTTGTGACCTCTGGAAATGGCAGATCAGCTTCATCCTGGTTTCTGTGGTTGCTGAATGGAGAGACAGGAATTGCAGAGCTTCTTTGAGGCACCAGGCATACCCTTCACAATAATCCTGCTGTAGGCTTTTGGAAGGTGCTGCAAAAGCTGAAAGGGCAGAACAGGAGAGAAGTGTTACACAGGGAAACTCAGGGTGGAGTTTGCCTAAAAGTAAGGGCAGCAGGCATGATCGGGGGATGTACTTACCTCGGCTGTATTTCAGGTAGCTGACAGTCATCTCCAGGATGTCAGCTTTCTCCAGCTTGGAGTTGGGCTGGTGTCTCTGAAACTCCTTCTCCAGGAGCAGTTTCAGCTGCTCGATGCTGCTGTTAATCCGATCGCGACGCAGTTTCTCCACAATGGGTTTCCTGAGCTGTAACACAAAATGGGAAGAGGATGGTTAGCAGTGAGACTTTCCCCTTCCCATCTCTGTATAACCTACTTCTAAAGGGGTTTGGCCCTTCTCAGCTCTTTGCCCTCATGGTCACAGAGGCAGCAGATACTTACTCTGTTCTTCTCTTTGGGTGTTAGGATTTCCAGGGAGAGAGCACTGGGTGCCATTATCCCAAGTGGTGGTTTCAGCTCGGAGCTTGCTGGTTAGCGGCTGGAGAAGGGAGCCAGGAGTTGCTGTATTTATACGCAGTGGCTGCATACAAATGTATGGGTCCTGAGCGACTTTGAGTTTCCCACAGTCGATAGCCAATCCATGCGTGCCCTGGGACAATAGAGACAGCATCTATTACAGCATGGCAAATTGACTGTGAATTGCCTGGGGATAATACCCTGCTCCCAAAGGAGCAGGTGGACTGGGGAGTGTGTGACACAATAGGGCTTGGCATTATGGTGCTGGGGTAAGAACGTGGGAAAGCGTTTGCCCTCATTGTAATCAAACTTCTGCCTGATATTGGGAACGTCAGCATCTCAATGTGCTGCCTTTTCCCAGGCTGTGATGAAATTAAGCACAGAAGCCTGATCCCAGGAAAAGATAATGCTCTGTGCCCATGACCAAAAGAGAAGTTGAAAAGGAAAAGATGCAGAATTAGAGGGACTAAACCCTTTCATTGACATTAAACCGTGCTTAGATGAATACAGTACCAGATAATTTTCAGGCAACTAGAGACTAAAATTGAGGTAAGAACCCTTAAAACAATTTGCACTAAGCAGTTAGCTTGAAATATTTCCGCCTCCATTGTTTAAATACTTGAAGTCTCTCTATAAGTTATATTCGGGGCTCTTCCTTGCTTTTGTTTGGGTAATCTGGGCTTTCCTATGGGAGTCCGTGACATGTAACGATTATGATGCTCTTCCCAAACATGTCCTCTTTGATTTCATGCCACTTTGCAAATGCCTCACTGTTCCCTTGGTCCTGAGTCTCCACGTAAAGCACCTAAATATGTTTTCCCTTTACAAACAACTGAGATGCAGTGAAAAGTTAATTCCTGTCTATTACTTTGCTTGTATTATCCCACTTGTAGAATGTAAATACAGGTGCTGACATATTTTGTGACTCCCTTCAATCTTGGGCTTTCTTAGTGGATGTGTAATGTGTGTTTCAATGAATACAGGTAACAAAATGAAAAGGACCAGGTAAGATGCAGGATTAAAGCTGCTTTCTGGAGATATTTCACCCCCCAAGCACAACCCAATACAAAGCTAGTCATATTTAAGGTCCGTTAGTCAGGCATGTGAGGCCTCGTATTGACAAATCCCCAGTTATGCTTTGTGGTACTAGATCTGTTTCAGTTGTAGCATGTGGAGATCTGCAGGTTGAAGGGGAGTTGGGCATGGGCATATTTTTTTTTTCCTTAATGCATGTTCCATGGTCAGAGGCTAGAACAGGGAATGAACCTATTGCTAATAGGTTAGCAGGTTAGGGATGTTAGTGTTTTAATACCTGTTTCTTACTACAATAATATTCTTGAAAACCCTACATATTTCCTGTGTCTGTCTTTCAAAACCAGAAAGGAAACCTTTCATATCGCTGACAGCTGCAGTCAGTCTGTTTCACCTGCCCTCAACATCCCTCTCAATAAGCCAGGGTCGAAACCTCTGTCTGTCATAGATAGCAACGTGTTCCAGCACACATAGTGTTGTTACATAAAAGGATATGATCCTGCGAAGGACGATCCTGTAACTAGTTACTAACCTGAAGCTTACAAAGCCCCTTGTAACTTCCTGGCTTCTCAAGGCACTGATTTTCATAGGTCAGCCATTCTTCTCTCCTCCCTTTCCAGCCCAAAGACATTTTACATTTAGATGGATCACTTAGGGTGTAACAATTTTAATTGTTGATGGTTGTCAAAAACCTATAATTGAACAGGGAGTATGAGTCCTATTCAAAATCAGTTCCCTGAATTATTTTGTCAGCTTGTAATCAGCAGTGTTACTTGCAGCCAGGGCAATCCCTGGCTGCATGTACTTGTGCCATTATTGGAGCTTGATGACAAGCACGGGGCTTTGTGCATCTCTCTCAGGGGTCACATGAGATGGAACGGACAGCAGGTCCTGCCATGCACCGTATGGGAAGGAATATGTTTGCAGCAGCAGTGGGCACAGTGAGATGGGAGGGAAGCCTTGACCCAATTTTCAGTTCTGGAAATATGAAATGAGTGGTTTTAAATAATGCCATCCTGTCCCCAGCACAATGCCTCTGGACTCCACAGGGCTAAACCAACTCCCACTGATTAAAGCATTATCCCTTCCTTTAAGTGCTGCGCAGATGGTGCAGCAGGCGTTAGCTTTCTTCTCAGGACCCACAGAGGCACACTTCTTTTGTTGACAGTTTAACACTGTGAATGGGGCAACGTGGGAAATCCTGGGAACTGTGGACTCCGTCTGATGTGAATGGTGAACCAGGCATGCTGCCTTGGAGTGAGCACAAAACAACAGCCCTGTGGGCTCTAAAACTCCTGGCTTCTCCCCTCCCTCTCTGTCAGTTGAAAAGATAGCAAATCTTCAGTTCCCCCCTTGCCTGCTTTACCTACCCTCTGTGTGCTGTTGAGGGATAAAAGAGAGATAAGTATCTCCTCCCTACCCTGTTTGCTTTGATTATTAAGGCCTGAAAACTTAATGGCAGCAATATTTCCCAACTGATGCTTCAGAATAATAAATTCTCTAAGGCTGTCCCTAGAATACATTCATCATGGAACTGGGTACAGTATGCACTTTCTACAAGAATTTAGGTAAGGAAAAAAAAATCCTGTGATGTAGGCAGTGCAGTTGCTCTTTGTTAGAAGTCTGTAACTAGTTTTCTCAGTTTGGGCTCTTAAAATTCAGCTGCTAGCACAATAGTCTGTCCCACTGAAACACATTTGTGATCCAAATCCTTGTCACTCTCCTTCATATCTGTGGGAGGAGTTTGTGCCTCTCTCTGACTGTCACTGCAGAGCCAGAATGAAAGATTGGTTGTCTGAGGCTCAGAAGCAATGGTTTCCCTGGTTTTGGAATGAAGGATTAAACAAAACAAATCCCCAAAATTGCCAAATGGGGAGTTGACTAAATAATGTAACACAATAATTCCCTTCTTTGGAGGATGGTGTGAAATCTGACCCCGCTTGTTAGCAATGACAGCTATGCTGTGGACAAAGAGGCTTGCTTTCTTAGTGGCCTTGCTCCTCTGTCAATCACATCACAGTCATGAGGTGCATCATGAAGATGCAGTCTTCACAATCGCCCAAGAAAACAGGGAGGTGTCTCCACTCGGAATAGATACTGGGACAGTCAGGGGAAACAGGAATCTGCAAACAGTTGTCAATGAATCTGCGCTTACAGACCTTGCACATCAGGTAGGAGTCCTAAGGCAAGAATCACTGTGTTAATTGTCTCCACCTGTAGATCCTCACCATTTGACCCTGAGCTGTGGTGTGCAATCTGTGTGCTATAGCTTGCTTTGAGCTCAGGAACAACCACAGAGGGTCCAGGAAAGGTAACTAACCAACCTCAAGACTATCATCAGTAGGCTTGTGTTCATTATAGTCCATAAATCAAACCATCTGGAGAACTGCTAGCCTAGGAGATCAGTACTCAGCCATGGAGCTTTCTGCTTCTGGTTTGTAGGTGGTGATTTCAGCCCAGGTGCAAACTTACTTTGCACACTGTTTTCACAAATGCTGCTATTATGTGTAATACCAATTGGTAGCCCATCCGATATTAGCTTTCTGTGGAGGGGAACCCGGTGTATTGCAAGGTAGCAACAGGTCAGGAGGAAGGTGGACTATCAGAAAAGAGTACAGAAAACCAGAATTTCATTGTCCGTGTTATGCAGAATTAAAGAGCAATGCTTCTGTACATCTGTGGCTGTACTCATAGCACACAACTTGATGGCTCAAGGTTTTCCTTTCTATATCACTTTTGGAGCATTTTTATTTTAGACCACTTCCTACATTCATGTCAGCCTGTCTCACAAATGCTATTGAAGGTGTTTTTAAAGAAATAATTACGATTTTTATTTTTCTGTGCCTTCCTTAAATGGTTTAAAATCTTTCTGACAACCCCTCTCAAGACACCTACTTAGTGTCAAAGAGCATAACATTCCCAAGTTTTAAAAGGGCTCTCGCATAATACTGATCGATCAATGTGTTCCTTGGGAAAATAGCTCTCCAGATGGTCTATCGGGACAGGAATTGCTGGTCATCACAATGCAGAGCCAAAAAGCGTCACTAATGTGGGCTGTTGTGAGGCACGCTTCCTTTGTGGTCCCTTTGAATGTCATAAATAGGGAAGAAAGTGTGGGAAACTCTGAGAAACTCAGGCCCACACTCTGAGGTTAATAGGGGCTTTGTCAGGAGAATATTCCTGGGCTGTGGGATCAGCATAATAAACAACATCTTCCCTAAGGGTGGGAATGTGTTGGAGCAGGGGAGCGTCACCCCAGGCCATAGAGGAGCAATAAGAAGCTTTGCGTTCAATTATTATAAGTGATAATAATTAATAAATTGTAAACATAACCTTTGCTGTGCGAAGACTGGTGAAACCGGAGGTCTGGCTTTTAGCTCTCAAGTAATAGGTAAACTAAAGCCCAGAAGGGCAAGTCTTTGGCTGTCGAAAAACAGAAGCGGTGCACTTGTACCAGCCATGGATCTGATGCCCTGGAGCAAAGGGAGGCTTTCTGGTGGCGTTTGGTTTCTCCCCCCCTGCCCAGAAAGGAGGTGCTTGCTGTTTCTCTCCCTTACACCACTCTGCAAACAGCAGGTCTGAATCTCACGTACACTGACAGCTAAGCATGATCGACTCTCCCACTGTAGCCAGAGTAATGTAATATGGCCTCAGGGTAAATGAGAATAAGACCTTGTGGCTTGAATGACAGTCGCTGTGTCTCCCCAGATTTGTGCCAACATAGGTGGCAGGAGTTCTGCGCTGACAAGTCTGACTTGGATCTCACATGAGCTTTGCAGAGTTTGTAATTTCCACAGCCTGTTCCTGTGTTAGCCTAGACTTAGAGGGGACTGGGTTCAAATCCAACAGTCTTCATTTTGTGCAGGTTTTCTTTGGTTTCCTTTTTTCTTTTCCATTTATGCTGTCTGTTTTAAACAAACTGAAGTGATGAATGTCACTGAACTGTGACATTCACAACATGGTTTACTCGGGTAGTAACATGTTAGCTGCAGAAGATACCTGTCCACATAATAGCAGTGGACTTTATGCCTTGTGTGACTCCGTTCCCAGTCCCTGTGGTGCCATGCGCTTTAGGACACATCATTGCATTTTGACTGAATCTGAACTCCTCCAAACTTCCTATCTGCAAACTGTGTTAATTAGGCTTGATTTAAAAATGCACAGGCATGGATGAACAGCTTGAATTTTGCTGGGATTCAGAAGCTTGTACTAATTGACAAAGACAAGTTGAACACAGCAAGGTGAACTGACTTTTCTGAGATCACTAAGCAACCACAACATCTAAAAATATCTCTTCTGAATTATTTAATAGCTCATTAGGAAGAACAAATCTATCTGCAGCATTGGTATCAGCCCCTGATGAACTGCAGAACTGTACCAAAAACCCACCCTGTGTTGCATTGGCAGCCAGATGAAGAGCACTCGACCAGCTCATGCATTCAGGGTAAAATAATAGCCAAAATGATCCATGCAACTCTAATGAGGTAGAGCAATACGGTCTTGACCTGGCTAGCTGTCTTTTTGGTCCTTTCCATATGTATAACAAAGGTTTTCATCACCAGTCAGGTGAGGACTGGCCAGGTACATCTAACAGTGTTTGAATGCAGTTTGATCTTGTCAGATCTGAGTTTGTTTAGTGCTTAATTAAGCAGCCATTTGACAATATCAGATACTGTAGGTTTCCTTTTGTTTAAGGAACAAAGCATGTGCTAGAAACAAAGTTTTTCAAGGGCATTTCTCCCAGGGAATCTGAGGAGAGTTGAAATGTTGACCAGTGGTGTTTCATGCTGTTACTACATCTCTGGAAGAATGAGTGGGTTCCCTGTCATACAGCCAAATCAATGTGTTACTGTGATTAAATAATAGTTTTGTGAACTGATTATTTGCGCAGATTTATTTTACTTGGACGAGAAGGGCAAATAAACAGTGAATAGTCCCCACTGAGCAATGAATAGGAGCTCTTCTAAGGAAAAGTGACTATTGGGGAAAGTGCTGTGTTTTGGAGAGACTGTTTGTGTTTAAGGTGCTCAAGGGTGGCTTTAGGATCCCCTTCTTGTGCTTTTCTTCCTGCTTCCCCAAATACCTTCTGAATCCCTTTTTGCTTGTTCACTTCATTCATTCCCTCTGTGTGTCTGTGTGGGAGAAGGCCAAGCACATCCTTTACAACAGGTGCTAATCCTCCTCACATCACCAGAGTGCAGCTGACTTAATCCTCAGGAGACAGGAATCCTGTGGCCTATACATAGAGAATTGCAGAAGAGTCTAACAGGGCTTGAGCTGAGACTGCACACGGCTGCTCCAGTGCCTCTCTCTGCAACTCGCAGGAAGCCCAAGCTGCTTAATTGGGGTCACCCAGCTGGTACAAGCCAGGTAGGCAGGCTGTTGTAAATCTCCATGTAAGAGGATATGCTAGATTTGTTTTCTGAATTGCGGTGGGGTGAAAAAATCGAGGGAGAATAATTTAAAAGATACTTGGCAGAGAGATCATCTCTGCAACAGGCTGGATAGGAAAAAACAACTCTAAAGCCTGGTGGAGTGCAGCAGTTTCTCAACTCCAAGGCACAGGCCCTTACTCATGGCATGTTTTAGACCCTTAGGTGGATGTCAGAGAAAGAGAATAAAATGTTTGAAGAAAATAAGACTATGGGGAAATAATTTAGGAGATGAAACACTTTTTCAGTCACCGTTTGCTATCAAATCATGTATACTTTAGCCATATACAGTCAGATTTCACTTCAGTAAAGAAAGTAATTCTGTTATTGCCTAACTGAATTCATGTTTAGGTAACAGAAGGTGCTAAAATTAAAAGACAACGAAAACTAGTTCACCCCACTGTGGGTAGTTCCAGTACCACACAAGAGGTGGGTAAGATCCCCAAGTGGAGTCAGGTGCCAAACTGGAAGTTATTAGTTTTGTATATTGCTACCTCCTAAATGGACAGAAGGCATAAGACTGAACTCGAGTTGTTGGGCAAATCAATGGGAAATGGGGGAAATAAACTGGCTGTGAAATTAGTGATTGGCTGAAATCTGAATAAGTTCCTGTTAAGTATCTGGGTCTACAGCTCTCAGTATCTCACTTCAATTTCATCTCCATTTTAAAGTTGGATAACTTTTCCAGAGGTTGCCTCTTTGCAGTATCTGAAATCCTGTGCTGCCAAAAGAATTTCACAAATATAAACTATGTACTGGAATGAAGGGCTCAGAAATATGACATCTCTCAGTAGCTTTCCCACTGTGGAAGGCGTCTACATGCAACACTTAGTCCGGGAGTATTAGTCTCTTTAATAATTTCAAACCAAAGGATTAATGACTAAAACCATTTTTATTGTATTGTACAGTGAAGACACCAAAGCTGAACATCACACAGGATGAATACATCACAACTTTATAAAAGCTTTTTAAGCTCTTTAGTTCAGTGAATGATTATAAAACATTTATTGCCTCCCTTCCTCCCCTTTTCCTTAAGGTATATCACAGGTATTTCCTTTACAAAAGGCATCAATTATCCCTCAACTGAGAGGAGAACATACTGACATTAAAAGAATTTTCCCTAGAGCTCTCTGTTATCATCATAACTTTCTGGAAGAAGGTATACTAAAAATAGTTTAGGAACTTCAGAAGAATCAGCATTTCTTAATAACATCTTTCACTCAAAAGGTAAAGGCTCAATTCTCTATGATACAAAATACATTCTTCAAAGTGCTCCTTCTTTAGGAAGGTCAATACATTATCTAGAGACAATGGAGCACTTGAACCAGTGACCCAGAGAGTTAGTAGAAAGATTTCCACTGACAGCCACAGATTCAACAGCCTTGCCAAGCAAAAGTGTGATGGAAACTGAAGGACGTTTGGCTCTCTAAATCACTGCAGAACTTGGTCCTCTCTTTGGCTAGGAGCCATCAATAAAAGCAGCAAATTTGCTGCAAGATACTAACACATTCCTTCACTATGAAGGGAAACTACACAGCAACCCTCATTTCTTATGACAGAAAAACAATAACCGCCCTCCTCCCACCTTTGGAAAGCAATGTTTCCTACTTTAAAGAGGAACTATAAAATCACAGGTCCCTCTGTTTTTTGTAGCTAAACATAGGAATAAAGCAAAGTTCAAAAAAAAACCAGGGCCTCCAGATGGTGGGAGCAGCAGCCACACTCTTCTGGGCAGGTTGCTTTCTGGCAAAAAGATGGGGTGACAGGGGTGGACTACGCAGAGCGGGAGAGTACCTGACATCTGCACCCATCTGAGCTTTGCAGAAATGCTTGATTAGCTGCACCTGAGTTTCCTTCTTGGGTTCATAGTAGGACAGAAAATGCATGGCTTCCTTGAGGCACCGCAGGTATCCGCTGTTGAAGTCCTGCTCTAGATTCTTGTGAGTGAATGCTAGAAAAGAAAATGCAGTGGGTTAAGATCATGACCAAAAGGTGGGATGGGGTGATTCATGCATTAAGTTTCTTTCAGGAGCCTGAGTTCACAAGCCTTGCTCATGTGGCTAGACCTGGTGTGTTATAACCCCTGCGTGCTTTAGGGGCCAGGGCTATGAGGGAGGGCAAAGGCCTGGGGTAGCAGACTTTAAGTGGTGTGCAATACATGCTCTGCACTCACTTTGGTCCTGCAACTGGCTCTGCTGCTTCAGGTAGCTGACAGCCACTTCCAGGATGTCGGCTTTCTCCAGCTTGGAGTTGGGCTGGTGTCTCTGAAACTCCTTCTCCAGGAGCAGTTTTAGCTGCTCGATGCTGCTGTTAATCCGGTCACGCCGCATTTTCTCCACCACTGGCTTCCTCAGCTGTAAGAGAGATGGAACAGATTGTTAGGGATTTTCTGAGACCTGACCTAATTTCCTCTTCTGATGCCCTGATACACATGTTTAAAGGTGCTTTATTTTGGTGGGAGAGCTTTGCAATGCTGCCTACCTGTTCCCTGCTCAAGTTCATTTTTAAAACCCATTATCTCTCTTTAACCTATTGGCCTTCCCCCAGACCACTTTCTCCGTCCTTATTTCATTTTTTCCCAGGTAGTATTTATTTGATAGAGGCAACCCATCGCATAGAGCGCAGGCTAGCCTTTCCAATTCTGTCCAGGGCTCTACTTACTTTGTTCTTTTCTTTTGGGAGCAGTTTCTCCTCCATGTGGATCATGAGAGTGTTACTGGGAGCCATTGTCCTCAGTCCTGGGCACAGATCCCCACGTCAGGCTGCTGTGCTGAACGAAAGACTATGCTTTGGCAGTTACAGGCTGCCTCTATTTATACATCAGGGATCTTCGGCAGATATGTGAGTCTGAGGATTGCTGGTGTTTCCCACAGCCATGCAGCCAATCCAGGCACACAGCTGAACAATAGAGGAAGCGTCCATTAGTGCATGGTACATTGATTGCAAATGCCCTGGAGAGAATAACCTTCTGCCCACGCTGACTGGTGGAGTGTGCAGCGTGGCTCTTCAGGGCTGCCCAGGGATCTGGGAAAACACTGACCCTCCAGCTGGTTGTCCGGGATCAATTGCATTCTTGAGTCCCTGCATGTGCCAGTCACATTTGTGGTGTGGAGGAGGCACGCTTTTGGGGGAAGGCAAGAAAAGAAGAAGGGGAGCGCTGGTAGGGTTAAAATCAACAGCACCAAGGACTCTCTCTGCTCTTTCTAGAGAGGGCACTTCACAGCCAGAGCCTAGGTGCAGCTTGCCAGAGCCTGGGTGTATTTTTGCTTGCTTGCACATACACTTTTAATGGGTGGACCGAAGTGTTATCAGTGTGAAAGGACAGGTTTGTTTGCATGACACTTCTAAATGCTCTGGAGAGTCTACAGTGAGGATGGACGGATGTTGGATGGACAGGGTGAATAAATAAGGAATGGGAAGCAAATGGAAATGGTATCCTCTGTTTCTCTCTTCCCCTTAACACAGCGGGGTCTGTGAGCCCGATACACCCGTATTCAATTGCCTTCATTAAGGACAGCCACCCACCTCCTAGCAGAACTGGGCCCATGCCTAGTCACCTCTGTAGCTCTTTCTCTTCCCTTTTCTACTCTTTCATATGAACATTTACAAGAATGATGGTTAAGATGGGCTAAAGAATAGTAACAGATTCAATGTATAAGCCTTAGGCCTTGGGAATTCAGAGGCAGGTTGTGAATGGGATTTAGTAGCTGGGGGGCCTCTCTTTGGACCTCAGCAAGGAGGTCAGTTCTGCTTCTTGCCTGAGATTTCTGGTGGTCTCTGTTCTCATCTGATCAAGGAGCATCACACTGCCCCGCGCAGACTGGACCTGCTGCAGTTTGCAGAACGTGAGATCTCAGAGACAACATAATTGCCTCCCTGTGTAACCTTTAGCATATCATCTGCACTCCATTTTCTTACCTGGAAAATGGGGACAGTGCTGCTTACTTGTATTTGCATAAAAATGTCAATAAAAATTAAGCAAACATTATTTCGTGGTAAAGGCAAGAAAAATAATGAAGCTATGTGGACAATTTTGGTCAGTCCTGATTCTGTTTTATGAAAAAAATCTCTGCCTGGATACGGTCCTTGAGGCAGCACCGAAAATAACCCAGAACCTGCCTGAGGAAAGCTGTGCTGCATCCTGCTGTGTGAGGGTCCTGCCTGTAGTGACCGAGGCAGAGGTGTGCTCGTCTTCTCCCAGTGCACAGCTTGTGCAGGGGAGCGTGGCTGAGAATCTGGGAATGGCAATGGAGGAGGGAAGTGTGCAGTAAGGTAACAAATCCAAAGACAACACAACTTCTTACTTGGAAATACTGAAGTGAAGCCTGAGTTTAATGGGCAATTGACAGGAAGGAGGGAGGTGTCACTGAAATAGCTTTGTGGTTTTCATTGTGTGGGACTGAATGGGCTTAGCTTTTTGTGAAGGGCAGATGTTGTCGCTGGAGCCCTTTATTCCCTGTGTTGTGGGAAAGCCAGGAGACAAGACATCTCATGAACACTTTGAAGCTGTCAAAGGATTATGATACAAAATAAGATACAGCTCAGAGACCATGCCCTAGCTTTTGCTAGCTATAATAAGGTGTTGCACTTTTTCCGGTGTTCTTAGGCTGGCCTTCCTGCAGAATTTGGTGTCCTGTGTTATCCCTTTCCTGGCAAGGGAGCAGTGGTGGCAGGCCTTGAAACTAGGAGCTGACAGGTAGGCATGTACCAAGCTGGTTGAAGAGACTCTTCAGTGTCAAAACCCATCGTTTTCCCAACTCCTGAGAAGCAGTCTTGACCTTTATTGCTGTATTATATCTGATAGCCAGATGGTCTTTTGGGAGTTGGATTCTTTCCCTTTAAATCATTCAGGCTCAAGCACCGTCACTAATGTTGTGAGTAGTTGCAAGGCACACTTCTATTGTTCCAACAAGAAATGTTATCAATAGGAGAAAAGTATGGGAAACGCTGAGAAATTCAAACCCACACAGCCTGGTGCTAATAACTCCTTTGTGGAACCTGCACTTCTGTCAAGGCACGATGAACTCACATGGCTTTTTCACCGAGTAAGGCTGAAAAGCACATGTTTCACCATGTGGGCAGGGGTTTCTCAGAGATCTGTGTTTACCAGGAGAAAGGGGCAACGTAGGGCAAGGGGGCACACAGGGGTGGTCAGCAGGA
>NW_010111631.1:14151-27256 GCF_000699245.1 Pterocles gutturalis
CAGCTGCAGCACTGGCTGACCCGGGAGCTGCTGGTTTGCTCCATGTCTCAGTTTGTGCTTCTGGGAAATGGGAGTGGTGCTCCTGAAGTCTTTCATAGACCCTCTTGGAATCAGGAGGCTGCTGATGTGATATTGCTGAGTGGACATGTCCTAATGTTTAAGATTCCTGGATTTTACCACCACCAATCTGTGGAGTATTACCACATCCCTTCATCATCCTCATATTCTCATGACTCGCTCCGTGGAGGTTTCTTGGATAAGGTTTGAAAAGACAGGGTACTGCCTATTTGTGGTGAACCTTAATGATCCTCTGACAGTTTTTAACTTATGAGCCACTGCTTACTTTGATGTGACAGATGAAGATCCCTTCTCCCAGCCTCCCAGGTGCACCTAACCCTGCCTACCATGTTCTCCTCTGGGTGTTTCAGTGATATGACATCCTACATAGTAAATAGATTATGAAATTGTTTGGTACAGAA
The DNA here is from genome assembly GCF_000699245.1 of Pterocles gutturalis. Lineage (NCBI taxonomy): Eukaryota > Metazoa > Chordata > Aves > Pterocliformes > Pteroclidae > Pterocles > Pterocles gutturalis. The sequence continues at coordinate 14,631 of NW_010111631.1, forward strand.
GGCAATATGTAAATAAATTATCCTGCAAAACTTGCTGTTCAGGATTGGCTGCTTCTGCTCGCACAAGCCAAGCATAATTCTGCTGTCTGAAACAACAGAGTGGAAGTGTAGTAAAATCTGCCTCTTTCAGAGGAAAAGGTTATGTTGTTATTAGACCTATTGTATAAAATATTCCATTAAATGTAATTAGCGTGACATTATCTTGCCTCCTTTCGACATTAGAACCCCGACAAAAAGGGGTGTTTATTACTATAAAATACATTCTTCACAGGTTTAACCTTTTTAAATTAGTTTTTCTTTAGATCCAGAATGCTTAATATGCTACCATTCCCAGGTGCATAAGTGAAGGAAAGTGGACTTTGATCATTAAGAAACATATGAGACAATTTGATCTGCATTTTCAGGGTTGTTAGAGACAAAAGCAATTTCTGTAGCTGCTTATGTGGGTGACCCTGAAATAGTCACGGACCAATGACATAGTCTTTCTACAGTAAGTATTACAAATAACGAAAAATTAAGGAGAATTTATTATTTTTCTGCCCAGCTGAAATTCCCACAAGTCACCTCTCAGCATATTCAAGAGTGCACAAGAGGGATTTATTATTTCCTGGTATATTGACTCTGAAAGGTCTGGGGATTACAGCTGCTTTGCACATGAATAGCTGGAGTGTGTTGTACAAAAGGCATGGTCTGTGGGATAATGGGGTTGGATGTGGGAAAGCGCTGACCCTGGGGGAGAGCAGGCTGGTGCCTGATGGCAGGAATCAATTATGTCTCAAAGGAACACATTGCCCTGGGAGCAGGCTTTGCGGGAGCCATCATGTTATGTGTTTACCACCCTCCTCCTTCCAAAACCCATCTAAACCAACCACAGAATACATCCTATCCTCCTTTTACCAGGGGACTCAGCTACACCTTGCTCTATAGTTACGCCAGTCAGTGCCAAGTTAGTTGTGATCTCAGAAACATAACTGTTCCCCATCTCAGCAACAAGGCTGAGACCCCCCAGCTCTCACCTCAAATATGCTGCCAGAGGGTTTTGAGTTTTGCTCTGAAGAACCCCAGATACTGCTGACTTCAGTGGGAGCAGACGCTCCCCAAAAGTCCTCTGAAATACACAGACCCCATCAGTCAGTCACCTACTCAGCTCTGGCCAAGGAAGGAGAACAGCCTGTCACTAACAATGGAGTGAAGAGAGCAAACGCAGAAGCTGCTGAGTTAATGCACTTCATTGTTTTGGGGTTTTTTTTTTTTGGAAGATGGTGGTATTCAGTTCTTACAATGGGCTCAGAATCTTTGAGGATCTGGCATTACTTGCCAACCTTTCATCTGTCAAAATTTGGGCTTCAAGAAATAGGCTGAAAGTAATAGAGATTTAACAAAAACATTCTGATGTTTCTAACAAAAAGTATTTTGATGGATTTATTTTTTTACTTACCTTTTGATTATTGAGCATTTGGACTTTGTTTAGATTTATATCATTAAATTTCTCTATAGAATTATGAGGCTTGGACATGAAGGCCATAGGTATTACAAGCCTCATGATAAAAATCAGGAGACTTACCAAATAGTGTTGCCAGGCATTTTGGCAAGGAGAATGTATCCTGCAGAGAGAATATTTCAGAGGAGGTAGTTGAGAATTGGGAGTATGGTTCTTGAGGCCTGGCCCCAACAACCATTTGCTGTCATTGATGAGATGGGAACGGTGTGTTTGTGTCTGATAGGAGGGCAGTCACCTCTCCCCTTATAAGAGCAGCAATTAATCCTATCTGCGTGTGTCAGATATTTAATCACTCAACTCTAGCTAGGGCAGTGGTGGAAGGGGGAGGTGATAGTCACAGACTTCCCTAGTGTCCCCTGGGCCTCCTCAGAGTTGGGTGCCCTCATCACCATGCACATCGTGATCAGGGGAATCTAGTGCAGTAAACAGAGACTCTAAAGAAAACAGTCTAGAGAGGGTTAAGAATAGGACCAGGATCCTCACAACATCTCCAGTGTAGCTGGTAGCATAAACTGTGCCCTACAGTCATCTCCAGCACTAGGTACTGTGAACGTGGCATGAAGTCCCCAGGAGCTGCCATCAGGAGACTGTGCAGACACCTTTTACATACGACCAATGATCAGCACACAACGCTGTACCTGCAGATAGCACTGGACTCGTTAACTAAGCAGTACAGCTCCTTTCTCATTTCTAAGTCACTAGTTTTCTCCAGGCCAAGTGTCTAGGGCCTGAAATCTCCTTATAAACTCAGACTTCATGTAATTCAGGGCACACAGCATCCTTGCCTCCAAGGAGCTTCAACCCCAGAATAACCGTAACTGCTGGGAGGCATCAAAATCAGATGGTGCTGACAGACAGATCTACACAAAGACTAAGGACAGCTGCAGCTTAAGACTGAGGTTTTGGTATGTCTTCAGGACCATGAATAAATGAATTAAAACTTAGTTTACTTTCCAGAAAGATCAAGTTAATTTCTGTTGAATAGATCAGTATTTCCTGATCAAAGATTTGAGTGCATCTTCCTTTTCAGACATTTTATGGGCTTGAACAAATTGTACTAATAACATTTTCAAAAACCAGTATTGAACTTGAGTACAAAGGAGAGCTTTTGCATCTGCTTATCTAGGTGGTGCATGACTGTGAGTGTGGTCCAGGCCAGTAATCCAAATTCTCCTACAAGGGTTGGCTCCTTTTCAGAGATGCCAAAGCTAGTTAAAACAAAAGTGGGTGCTGAGCATCTTTGCAAACCAGATGTCTCAAATAGCCACTTGGCAATAGAAGCACTGTGACCAGTAGGCTATTTGAAATATTGAAATTTTGGATTTCTTCTGTCTGCCTCATTTTTCTTCCATTGTAAAACATTGCTAATAATACATCCTTATCTCACAGCGGAGGTTGCTGAGAATTCATTAGGTGGTATTTGTAAAGCACTTTGAAAATGCAAAGCCAGTGCATTATTCCTAGTCTTCTGGATGCTTTCCATGTTATTAAAATCAGGATTTCAGAAAGGCTTATCGGGGATCAAAACAGCATCCCAAACTTGAAAGGGAGCAAGACTGTTAAACCATCAACTGTCGCCTCCCCCTCCAGCCAGATGTTAAGCCCTAAAGAACTGAAGTGGCACAAGAAATTACTTTCCCAAGTTCCCCCAGCTGGGTTGACAGGCATTGATCAATGGCTTTCTCCACAGCGAGTGCTATGCAGATGGTCTACACAGAGCAAGGTTTCTGTGAAATACAAAGGGAAGTCAAACACCATTTCTAATTCAGCTTGTAGCATGGCACACTTCCTTTATCCTCTGCCTGAATGCAGTGAATAGGAGAGCAGTGTGGGAAACTGGAAGGAACTCCAAACTCACACAGTTTGCGGGTCCATAAGACACTCCTGTCCTCAAGCCACATCTGCCTGTGACAGACAGAGGGGAAAAAGAGTGGCAGAATGAAAAATCAGATTATAAAAACTGCATGAAGGGAAAATAACTACTGAGTAAAAGGAAAAAAGTGAAAGAAGCAATGCAGGAAAACAGAAATCATGCCAGACACAAACAGAAGACTTCCAAGCAGCAGAGTGAGGAAGGGCTAGAAGGACAGGGAAAAGGAGCTGCAGGAAAAGGATCTTGCTCAGCCACCAGTAAGGCCAAAGAAAATTGTCCCACTGAAGGTGGCAGAGGTGGTTTCAGTCCACACTAAGACTTCTAAGCTGCATATTCTGCTTGCCTCTTTAATTCCCCAGATCTGTTTAATATGTCTTGGGTAATACAGACCCTTGATATTAGTCAAGCTGCTCGAAAGCTTATGCAAACTGTTGTGAACAGATACAGAAGCTCCTCCAACCCTTAATTGTCCTGGCATGTTAATCTGAATTGCCTTTTGCTGAAATTTAAACATTCAGGCTCAAATTTTGCTGATTAGGACTTTGATAAATTCCACTAGGTGTAGAATAGTTTGTATTTACACCAGTTTACTGGAGATCAGGTAATAGCTCTGGAGGCACAAAAGCTGCAGGCCAAATCTAGCAGTCTGCTCCACCCTTCTTGGTGTTCGGAGTTTCTGTTGGCTTCAGTGAGGATCCAAGTAAAGCCCTTAGGATTGGACCCATTTTATTTTTCACCTCGGGATCATCCGTAAGACTCAGCACTAACAGAGTCTCCTCCATTTTTCTGTCTTTCCCATTCTCTATTCAGAAGCATTGCTCTGTCCTTGCTCCCAAGCGTTTTAGCTTTCTAAATGACTTACTAACATAAGGCTATGGAAGTTTGTGTACCTCTGAGTTTCCCACACCATTTCTTAACTATATTCATTTCTGGCACAAAGGAAGTGTGCCTGACTACAAACCACATTAGCAACGGTGCTTGCCTCTGCATTGTGTTCAGTGGGAAACCCTGCTCCCGAAAGGCCATCTGGGCAGCACGTATCAAGAGAGAAGCAATGGGAGCAATAGGCGTCTCTCAAGACTTGGGAAAGCAGCAGCATCTTTAAGTCTTCTTAAAGAGCTAACCTCTGGCAGGAATTCTAGGGGAAGGCCATATTTCAAACATCTTATCCAGATCCAGTATCTCAGGATCCTAATAAGTTTTCTGTGCAATATTGTGTATGATTGGAACCACAGCGGGTGTGTAATTCAGAATTCATTATCCTTTGTGCAAAGTCCACTGGCTCTGATAACTTTAAAATAGGGAGGAAATTTTGTTATCACTTTTCTTTAGGATTTCCAAGCAAAGCAGAAGCAGAGCATCTGTTTTGGGTAACTGAGCATCTAATTTGAGTAACTCTTCCAGGATGGTCAGTAATTGGCTATTTTTTCCCCTCACAGACTGTGAAACCAACAAGGAAATGAAAAGCCATTTTAAATATATGTTTTTATTTCAGATGCTTTGAAATTCGTATGTGACACAGAGTGAGGAAGTAGGAACCTCAGTGGATTTACCATCTGGGGGAGATTTTGCTACATTCGCCTCACAATAATACATTGAATTTTGTAATTTTTATTACTGCACACGTTCGAAATATGTGCAGCCTCCTGCCACTAGAGTTCAGTGAATTTTTCTAGGCCACAGAAGGTTATTTGTCATTCAGCCTGCTCAGCAGCAGGCTTGGAGTCAGTTTGGATCCTAATGGAGAAGAAGTTGGCACAGCCACAACCGCGGTGCAGTCAGGCAAAGTGTTGGCACAACTGTCTCCTAGTCCTTTCCCTTTGTCCAGATGTGGGACACGAGAGCTGTTCTGGAATCCCTGCTAGGAAAGCTGTTACTGCCTTTGCTGGACTATGGTTTGGTTTTTTTTTTAAGGGACCTGAGCTTGCATTGCTCTGAATCCAGCATGCAGGTGCTAAACTGAGTTTACAGGCATCAAGGGGCTAGCCACATCCAAGCGGCAGATGTGGTTGGCAATGCATTTGGCCTGACCTGGATCGGCTGAGGGGATGCAGACACAAACAGCCACTCTGGGCTCTTACCTCCCTCCCTCACATCTTCAGAACCACTGGCCACATCCCAGACACAGCCAGAGCCCACAAATGTGACACAAAAAAGCCAAAGGCAGACCAAATCATTCAAGTCACACAGCTGCTCTACTACAGTTTTATAATGGAAAGTTAGTTTGTCCTCCCCCAAAATAAAAGTCCTGTGATGCAGTAATGCAATAATGCACAGATTCCTTAGATTCTTGTTGTGTACTGTGGGTAATTGCAGGGAAGGCATCTGACACTTTAGACAGCTTTGTTGGCCTAAAACTGGAGTGCCTGTCTTTGTGACTGGTGCTGGAAGGGGAAATTATTGCTGTTCTTATAGCTGCTTATTAGTGAGTTAATCTGGAAAACAGAAACTGTCTCTAGCAAAACTGCTAGTGGACCCCGCTGATCACGGGATTGGGACATTTCTTCTTCATGCACTTGATTAACGAGCTCAAGAAATGAGTTACTAAGGAGTTTCTGTTTCAGAGAATGTCCCCAAGAGGGATGTACAGAGCAAAGATTGGTTTCAGAGGTGGCATTACATGGGCTCAAAGATAATCCACAAGCTTTGAGGAGAACATGTGAAATGGTGTCACAAAAGCTTTCCCACAACTTGACATAAAAGACTCAGAGCTCAACAGCTGCTGCTCTGTACGAAAAGAAGGGAGCCTATTCAAGGGCAATACAATAGGGATGGAAAAGCAGATCCTGGAAGAGGTCATTTAAGCCTTACCTGGTCTTACAAATAATGAGTTGTAGAGTGAGAGAGAAAAGTGTCCGTGTGTGCATGTATTCACATTAAAAGACATGCATGACCACACACATATATATTACTAGAGACACGAACACATATATTAATGTAAACACAAATAGTATTTACTAACTACAGTAAGATATCCCCAAACATAAACCCTAACATTACTTGACAGTAATTTATCTGATCATTATTATTCCTGTATTGAACCTTATAGAGGGAGATGCTGATGCTCACAGAGAAGTGCATTGAACTGATAAGGTCACAGAGCACATTTGGAGTAAATCTGGGTCCCAAACGTATGGTTCTAAATGTGTGGTTAACACTGCTGCCAGCCTGCTTCACCCTTCTTGTGGTATCACAGAGCAACTTCACTGTCAGCCTTGCTCCACACACTCCACGGTGCACATCCAGAGGGTGCAGAAAACACTCTGCTGCCATTGCCTTCTTCAGCTGTTCATGTGAGGTTAGAGCTCACAGAAGAAAGTAGTACTTGGATCAGCAGAAGGCAGGATAAATGCTGGCAGATCTGGCTCAAGTTTTCCAACATGAATCTCTGCCTGTGTGGAGAAACTGTCCCAGTGGAGGAGGAGGAATCAGGAGTTCAGTTTCTAATTTTATGGGCTATATGAATGTCTTCTGCACTCAATTTTCCTTTGTGCACAATTAATACAATTAGAGTAAAACGCATTTTGGGGAGGGAGTGAAAAAGCAGCATGTGAGACTGAACCGATCCCAAAACAGTCTCCGAGATCCTTCTCCTCATGGATTTATCTTGCAGGTATTTGAAAACAGAAACATAAAGTGCTTGTGACATGGCTTGAGAGTGCTCTAAAGAGGTGCATAAGATATTGAGGAAAGAGAGCAAAGATCAAAAGAGAAAACATTTTCAATAACTGTGTGTACTTACAACTAAATGTATTTATTTGCAGTAAGCCAAACTGGAAAAGCTGTTTTCTGTCTCACATGGGCAAAACTGGTGTCACAGCTGCCTGAGGGAGCACAACTGGCTCTGGCTTATGGAGGAGAGAAAGCGAGTGGATTTAAAGAAATTCTGCTCTTTATCTCAGAAAGCCAGAAACTGCCCATGTGTGCGTGTGCATTTGTGCACGCTTAAGCGTGTGCCTCCGTGTGTCCCCAGAGAGGACTGCAGCCCCACGCAGCAGCTCTGGCAGTAGGGCAGTAGTTTACTTCCCGCCATCGGCAGCTGACCTCCTCCTTCCTCCACACATGTGAACCCAAGGCTGCGTCTGGAATGCTATTGATCTGCGGCATTAGTCAGCAGCCTTTTCCCATTGAAGGCCAGCTCTTTCCCAGCTTCTGACATGTAATTCTGATCCCAGCCTTTCATGTACCACACACTCCCCACCTGCTCATCTGGGAGAAGGTCATTATCCCCAGGCTATTCACTGGCAACGGAGCATGCAAGAATAGATGCTTCTCCTATTGTGCTGCCTGTCTCCCTGATTGGCTCTGGAGTGTGGGAAACTCCACCAAGCCGAAGACCCACAGACTCGCAGTGAGGCTGCACAGTATAAATATCGGGCAGAGGCAGCTTTCAGCAACATATTTCTCCTGGACTTCCACTCCGAGACCTTCCTTGTTTTCTCCGGACAGATGGCTCCCAGCACTGTTTTCATGGAGCCCGACAACCTGCTGACACCGAAGGAGAAAAACAAAGTAAGTCTAGGCAAAGCAAGGCAGCTTCGAGCCATGCTCTCAGCTGTTCTCATAGCAGTGTACACTAGCTGAGAAACAGGTCCACATTGTTTAGAAACAGTGATGGGCAACAACCAGTCCTGTGAAATGGCAGAAAAAAGATCCTTCTAATAACAGATCTCTGTTCCTTTACTTTTTGCAGCTGAGGAAGCCGGTGGTGGAGAAAATGCGCCGTGACCGGATTAACAGCAGCATCGAGCAGCTGAAAATGCTCCTAGAGAAGGAGTTTCAGAGACACCAGCCCAACTCCAAGCTGGAGAAAGCCGACATCCTGGAGATGACTGTCAGCTACCTGAAACAGCAGAGCCAGCTGCAGATGAAGAGTGAGTATTGAGTTTTACTTTAGTCTCTAGCTTACTGCAAATCTGTGACAGTTTTATGAATCTTTAGCCATGAACAATTGCTCTAAACTATTCTTTCTTCCCCTTCCCTCTTTTCTCCCCTTCTCTAGCTGCAGGATCCTTCCATAAAAGCTCTCAGTTTGACTTCAGAGAGGGCTATTCCAGGTGTTTGCAAGAAGCTTTCCATTTCCTCTCTCTTCATAAAGTCCGAACTGAAACACAGGCCAAACTTCTAAGCCACTTCCAGAAAAGCCAGTCAGCTGCTATGGAGGCTGCCTTTTCCCCTGGGAAGCCCAGCACCCTGAAGCAAACATCTCCGAAAGACACCCATACTCTCTGGAGGCCCTGGTAGTCAGGGGAGTCCTTACTTTGCGGACCTTTGCCTTTTACAGTCTAGAGGAAGGAGCTGACTGCAGCTGATAGTCCAGCTCTTATCCTCTCTTCTGTAGGGAATTTTATTTCCCCGTGTATTTTATTTATGTGTGAAAAGAATGGCATACTTTGACTTTTATGCGATCCTTTGGCAAAAGTTTAGGCATTCTGTTGAGTGGTATCGAAGCTGTGTAAATGCTGGTGATAACAGTACACAGCATGCTGCCCCGTCAGGGGGCAAATGTCTTCAAAATGGAGGAGGGCATTTTTGTAAATGTTACAGTTGTGACGGACAAGAATTGCTGTAGGAGAGATTTCTCTAATATTGCTTGTAAGAGCCATCAGCTTTGCTCTGGCTTGACTAGCAACTCGTTTGCCCAGTCACTCCGGAGGATGAATTTTCTACCCTTTAGTTCATGCACACTTGATTAAAATTCATTTCCCTCTGTTTGCTGGTAACTTGTACAGCATCAAAGATGGTTTTTGTTTTGTTCTGGATTTTTCCCCAATGACCCTTTCATAGTCCTAGTATGTACAGTGTGATGGATGAACAGAAGCTAGGAAACTACGTGGAATATTTCTACTATTTTTCTGCTTTTTTCGATTTAGAAAAAGAGTATGTTACTGCTTTATGTTAAAGAAAAGGTAGTAGGTAAAAGGCTTGATTTGTCAATGTTATACATTTTGGGTGTAAGTTATGCTTTTTCGAGCATTTTCATTATAATAATGATTTTTGTTTGTATTGAGTGGTTTAATTCATGGTGGATAGTGTTTCTCCCACTACTGGGACAGCCGTATGGCTTCCATGCATACTATGTATGCGTCTCTGTGTTTGTAGAGAGCAATAAAATGCATTTGTGTGCAACTTGTGTCTGGGTTTTCTCCCTCTGAGGGATATGCAGCCACTTGGGCCCCTGAAAAGGACTAATATGTTAATCTTCTAAAGGAGTGGGATTTTTTTGTAAAGCAAAAGGAACTCATATTTTAATCTACTCTATATATTCTTATAACTACCATCACATAAGTACCTTACACCCTTAACCCCAGGAAGTAAGCATGTGCTGCTGTCACACAGATTCTTTTCAGCTGAATCATACTGAGTGTTTCCTTAGTCACTGCCCCTTCTATCCACACCAAACCTTCTCACCTGAGGAGTAAAGCCTTCAACCTGGCCACCTGGCTTCCCTACAGGCAGCAGCGGGATCTGAGTCCTCCTTTCACACGACTCTTTCACCTGACACTGAGAGGAAACAGACTCAACGCTGCAGTGCTGCGTATCCTCTAATGCCTCCCCACAACTTCTCCGAGAGCTCAGAGGGGCAAATAAACTGTCCCACAAAGCCCTGGGAAAGAGCTGTACTGCAGCTCTCCTCGCTGCAGCGTGGAGCAGGGGTGGGATGGCCCTGGAGGTCCTGCGGATGGGTGAGTGCTACCCCAGCAGGGACACACACACCTGGGTACGGCCTTTTGGCGCTGTTGTGCCTGTCTGAATTGGGACTCCTGGAGCATCCGTCCTCAGAGTTTGTGGGAGGTGTGCCTGAGCCAGCAGCAAGTTATATTGCTCGGAGGTGTCCCCAGACCAAGGAAATTACCTACAGCTCAGTGCAAATTCCCTTCCTATGACAATAATCATGATAGTAAACTAAGTTTGTAACTTAGGTGAAAAACATCCTTTTGATTTAAAAAAAAAAGTGATAGTTCTGCAATGTACTTATGGAGTTACGGAATGTTTTGGCTAGAAATACATAATCCAGTTATGTTAGCCATAAATCACACATTGCTTGCTTATGTAGGTTTTCATTTGTCTTTTGTTATGACAAGGAAGGAATTGTTCTGCTTTTTTTTATCACTGATTTATCATATATATGCTTTTTCTTGCAAGAGGGAATTTGGGGTCTGTGCTAGGGGATACCATCACGTGACAGAGTCCCTGTATACTCTTTCACTCTGGATTTCTTGGCAGCAACTTATCCAGCAAGTGAATTGGCTTGCGATCCAGAGAACTTGCTATGTAAACTTCTATAATTATGCAAAGTGATTGTCAGAGTACTTAGAATACTAAGAAGTCCTTACTGCAAAACGTTCTTTAGATATAATATTGAAGGATGAATACAATTTTATTGTACTGAGGCAGATTTAGGATTCCAAAAAAGAGCTTTGGACTGGAACCAGCCAGAAGGTTCAGATGGGTGCAGATGGAGCGGTGGCTCTGGCTCCTCAGCTTGGTGACCAGGCAAGAACAATAGGACATCCATTAACAGATGTTCATAAACAGACTTCCTCTTAGTCTTGAAGAAGAAGTCCCTTCATATACCCTGCCCAACATCTAGGGTTATTTTTTTTCCCCCCTCTTCCTTCTGTCCTAGCAATGGAAGCTCAGATTCTAGCCTTGACTGGAGCTCTGCCTTCCACACCTCGCAATGCCCTTGCTGTGTGGAAGCTCCTGGGCGAGGGCACAGACATGGATCTTCCCAAACCTGACACTGGAATCTCTAGTTACAGGATTGCAGCTTTCGAATAGTCCTGTCACAGGATTTACTGACTACAGTATCATGTGAACTGCATAGCGTGGTTCAAATTAAAAAATTGGTCAATATTTTTTCCAATTGTATGAGGAAACAGCATGTGCGTTGGCAAGCAGGAATTAAGACATCAGCATAAATTAAGTAGGTTTGTGGTACCCTGCTGTGGTCCTCCTGGGGCAAGGAGGAAGTAGCAAACTGCGGTAACAACCTGCAAGAGCTGGTGATTCAGATGCTTGCTGAAAAAAACACAAGAGCAGGAAAACCATAACCAATTTGGAACTGATTGTTTGGTCACTCTAGGATGCCACAGACCTCATTTGTCTCTGGTGTGTCGAATAGAGACAGCTTCTGTGTCTCTGTCTCGCATTGCCTGCTTGAGGAAATTGAAATGCACAGTGCTACGCTGGTGCTGCTATCAAAGTAGGAGCAAAAAGACCCACTGAGACTGACTGGCAATTTTGACTGAACCTAAAAGACAGTTGGAGGTCTCGGGAATATTATGTTGACATGAGTTTGGGGAAAACAGGCAGAGAGGGAGATTCACATTTGCTAGTCTCTTAAGGGAAGGACAGCAACAGGAACTCACCTGTGTTGCTGTATACTGAAGAATTCAGAGATGAAAGGAATGTTGCAAGCCTTTCCCTGACAAGACAAGCTTTGATCAGAGCTTGTACCCTATCAGGCACAAAATATTCCAAATACGAGACATAAAGCTATGGGAAACTTGTCCTTGTGAGTTCCACTGCTAACAAGCATATTTGATGACAACAGGGAATGTATCTTTTTTCAGACAGGCTGTGTTAACTCTGTTGTTTTTTTCTTTTTTTCCCCCAGGAGAGATATCTGCATTTAAGAGCACAGCTGTTATATTTCAGTCCAAACGAGCACACAGACTGTCCGCCTGCCTTCTCCGTGAGAGATTCCCTGCAGTTCTGAACTCATCAAAAGCTTCGACAAAACGCTCATCTCTTCACACTCTTCTCATGCCGTGTTCTGCTGCAAGAAACGCTCCTACTCATTTCAGAACCTGGTAAAGCATTACCACTTTATTTTTGTTATTCAAAAAGAGAGGGAGGGAAACCTGTATTTGCATAAACTGCTTCCCTGGAGCATTCGAGGAACAGTGACCCACTTCAGCAACATTTTTAATATTCAAAACAACAGCTGTTTTTAAATACTGCCGGCCCTTTCGGTAATCCAAACATCTGCTGGGAGCCTGAAGCTGACTAAAAGCCAGAACCCGGCCTGGCCCCGTGGCCCTGCTCGCCAACGCCGAGGGACACCCGAGGGAACCTGAACCGCCCGTAACGGCGGACCTCGGCGCTGGGCTTTCGGCCCGAATAACCTCTCATTCAGACATGTGCAGCGGCTTTTCTCAGCAGTCGGTTGTTTCCCGGTTCGCCTCCTGTTTCCACGCCCCGGCTGGGAGCGGAGAAAAGCGGCCCTGGGGGACCCGCGTCCCG